>NW_027494161.1:0-245233 GCF_021521415.1 Bidens hawaiensis | reverse complement strand
GATGATATAAGATAATGTAATGTGTTTAGATGATCATACCATTTGGGGTATTTATAGCCGAAGGTAGGTTTCCAAGGAGGTATGGCCAGCTGCAACAGTGTTCCTGTTCATCAACAGTAGCCTACGCACGTGCCTTGCTGGTAGTTGGTGGGTAGGCAGCGGCTGATAGTGACCAGGCCTGCTGTATACTATTCCCTTTCCACCAACTGCCGGCTACGCACGTGGTATGACAGTAGTTGGTGAGTAGGCAGCGGCTAATAGTGATACAGTACAGGAGCATGCTGCTCGCCATACTGTATCAGTGAGCTGTCGTATCTCTGATCAGATCTTTCGCCCATACCTCGTCAGGTACAGTAAAAGATCCTTCAGTATACAGACTGGCTTATTTGGGCGGGAGTATTCCCCCTCCCGCCTCTGTGCGGGATTGCTCCCGGCTTTGCTCATTCCTTCAGGTGACACTGTGATCGAGAGCTAAGTGCCTTGTGCGTGTAGCCATGCTGCGCGGGTGGCCTTCCCTAATGGCTTGTATCCGAGGCTGCGGGGACAGGCGGAGTCCTTCACCATTGGGAGGCTTTTCCTGCGGGACCAGCTTGCGTACTGCGCGTAAGGACGTCACGTCTCTGAGCATGGTTGGTCCTGCGGATCCAGTTGATCTCTGCGAAGACGTCCCTGTTTAAGGTGAGTCTTGCGGGTCCAACTGGGCTCTGCTGGGACCTAACTCTTCAACTACTGGTTTCTTTGTTTTTTTCTTTCTGTCAGTGACACGTCACCTGGCGTTGCAGATGATGCATTTAATACGTTCTTTAGTGAAACCGGGTCAGGAAAGCATGTTCCAAGAGCAATATTTGTTGATCTTGAACCAACTGTCATTGATGAAGTCAGGACTGGGACTTACCGTCAACTCTTCCACCCCGAGCAGCTTATTTCTGGAAAGGAGGATGCTGCTAATAACTTTGCAAGAGGCCATTACACAGGTTTTCTTTTGATTCTATGTTATATTTTTCTTTTTATAATAAATTCTAATGGAAAATCTTTGTGTTATTTCAGTGGGAAAGGAGATTGTTGATCTGTGTCTTGATCGGGTAAGAAAGTTAGCTGATAACTGCACCGGATTGCAAGGGTTTTTGGCGTTCAATGCTGTTGGTGGAGGTACCGGTTCTGGTCTTGGGTCTTTGTTGTTGGAACGATTGTCTGTTGACTATGGAAAGAAGTCAAAGCTCGGGTTCACCATTTATCCTTCTCCTCAGGTACAGTCATATGCATTTTGACTTAGATGTGTGCTCTCATCATATGAGACGATTTGCAGTTACGAGAAGAAACGAATAACAAACAATAGAAAAGTAAATTTTGTTGAAAAGGACTTATAAATCAGTTTATCTAGTGTTCTAGGTGACAAAATGGGTGGGTCAGTCAGATTTGATAATTCATCAAAACAGAGATTAAGGCAACCTGCAAATGCTTTTTTATTTGTTTCTTAAAGTTTTATAAATAATTTAAGTGTTATGCATGATTACAAAACCTAGATCAGCACAAAATTAAATAAGTCCGGTTCATATATAATTAACTTTACCGACCATGCGATTGAACACGAAGACTTAAAATAACGGGATCTTCTTTGTGTTCGTTTGTTAAGGAAATAACATGTTCGTGTTCGTTTATGCTCATTTGTTAACAGTATAAATGAACGGTTCATGAATGTAAACGAATGAACATAACTAACATAGAGGAGCGAACATAACTGAGCTAAAATAATTAACAGTAAAGATGAACTACAGTGTGTTGGGCCTAAAATCTTATTAAAACTAGATTAAATTGTACTGAGCCTATAAACTTTGGATATATTAACTAATGCAAACTAAAGAACACTTAAACGGACGAACATAAATGGGCGAACGTTCATGAACATAAATGAATGAATGAGACATCTGCTCGTAAATGATATTCTCGCCGAATGGTTTTCTGAACGCTCGGTTCGTTTACGGGCCTATGTAATTGTGTCTGACTCAATGTTCTTGCAACTACTAATTTTATAAGATAATCACTTCTTTGTTTTTATGCAGGTTTCAACTGCAGTTGTGGAACCCTACAACAGTGTTCTTTCAACACACGCTCTACTTGAACATACTGATGTGGCGGTCCTCTTAGATAACGAAGCCATTTATGACATCTGCAGGCGATCACTAGACATTGAAAGACCAACTTACACCAACTTGAACCGATTAATTTCTCAAGTCATATCATCTTTAACCACTTCCCTCCGTTTTGATGGAGCCATTAACGTTGATATAACCGAGTTCCAAACGAACCTTGTGCCATACCCTCGTACCCATTTCATGCTTTCCTCATACGCACCCGTGATCTCGGTTGAAAAGGCTTACCATGAACAACTCTCGGTTCCTGAAATCAAAAACTCAGTGTTTGAACCTGCCAGCATGATGGCTAAGTGTGATCCAAGACATGGAAAGTATATGGCGTGTTGTTTGATGTTCCGTGGAGATGTTGTTCCTAAAGATGTTAATGCTGCTGTTGCTAGAATCAAAACCAAACGCACTGTGCAGTTTGTCGATTGGTAAGGAACCGTGATACTTAGACAGACGAGCTAAGGCTAAAAGTTTGAATCTGGCCCAGCTTAAACGAGCTCGAGCTTAATTTTTTGAATGAATCTGTTTTGTTTGACAGTTTTGGTGAATTTTGGATCTGATGTTCATATGTTGGTTCAATAACAGGTGCCCGACTGGTTTCAAGTGCGGGATCAACTATCAAGCACCATCGGTTGTACCAGGTGGAGATCTTGCTAAGGTTCAGAGAGCAGTTTGCATGATCAGCAACAACACAGCAGTAGCGGAGGTGTTTTCACGCATTGACCATAAGTTTGACCTGATGTATTGAAGAAACACTAAGTGACCCGGTACGGATTATAGATAATCTGGGGGTTAAGTAATGTTTCCCACGAATGAGGTCTAGCTGAGAAGGCTGTTCTTCAGGAGACCTGCAAAACAAACACCGTAAGCTCGTCACTGAGAAGGGGGGGTTCCTCCTTGTGACCACCCTCCGGCGTGAGAATCAGACTAGGTTGCTCTGAATATAAGTGTATATTAAGAGATTGCTAGATAACTGGATAGCAGATGATCTTACCATTCCAAGATGTTGGAGTATTTATAGCCGAAGGTAGGTTTTCTAGAAGGTACAGCCGGCTGAATAGTATTCCTGTTCAACCAACAGCGGACTATGCACAGGCCATACTGGTTGGTGGGTAGGTTACGGCCAACAGTAACAAAGTCGGCTGCACTATTCCACCAACTGTAGATTATGCACGTCCTACTTACTGTGGATTGTACGCAGGCCATGCTGGTTGGTGAATAGGTTACGGCCAACAGTAACACTATTCCACCAACTGTAGGCCGCGCATGCTCCTCAGTAAGGGTTGGTGAGTTGGCAGCGGCTAATAGTGACAAACAGTACTAGAGGGTGCTCCTCCTCGTCCTGTTGTCGATGAGCTGTCACCCTGTGATTGGCTCATGGGCTGTTCTGGTCAGATCGTCTGTCCTATCCATACTTTGGTAGGTATGGTACAAGAGATCTTTCAGAATTAGACTGGCTCATTTAGGCGGGATTGTTCCCGCCTTACTCATCCCTTCATGTGACTACTGAAGTAGCAAATGTCTTGTGCGTGTAGCCCTGCTGTCTGCGGGTAGCCTTTCCTGATGGCTTGTATCCGCAACTGCGGGAACAGGCGGGGTACTTCACCATTGGGAGGCTTTCCCTGCGTGTTCAGCTTGTGTACTGCGCGTAAGATCCTATGAGCATGGTGGGTCCTGCGGGAGCAGATGGCCTTTGCGCAGACGTCCCTGTTCAAGGTGAGTCTTGCGGGACCAACTGGTCTCTGCTGGGACCTACCTCTTCAAGTCCCCCCAGTCCAATGTTCTTCTCATGAATGTTTAATAAAGTGAGGTGAACTTTTGGACTTTGAGCAAGGGGTTTTGAAAAGGGTTTCTAGTTTTAAGGTTCTCCGTGGGGATTCTTCCCGCGGGTTTCCTAATGTCACGCAAAAATTCCCGATTTTTTTTTTTTTTGCTTGATCTTTGGGTATGATGCGGGTAGGTATGTAACCTTCTCGCAAGTCAGGAGCGTTGAGTCTCACTTGTGTGGATTCTCCTTGAGGTTTTAGTGGTTTTGAACATAGTGATCAATTATGTTTAAACCACCAATTCCATCCTGGAGCCTCAAACAATGTAGTTCTCGACGTTCCCGCTATGCGGGGATGTTATTTCCGTTTCCACAAGCATTGCCCAGAAGATCCTTCCTGGTTTCAATTCCCTGCCGAGCGCTAGGTATGTGAAGGGTTTTGCCTTAACACTGTACCCGCGCTCGTCTTACGGTTACTTTACTTTCAAGGTACTCCTGGCGTCAATTCCCTGCGGGTGCTAGGTACGTGAAGGGTTTTGCCTTAACACTGTATCCGCACCCGTCTTATAGTTACTTTGTTGCCGGGGTATTCTTGGCTTCAATTCCCTGCGGGTGCTAGGTATGTGGAAGGTTTTGTCTTAACACTGTACCCGCATCCGTCTTATGGTTACTTGGTTGCCAAGGTAAGGGGTATCTTCCCGCTTACTTTTGAATCTTTTTGAATTTTGAATTTTGAAATTCGAAAGGTTGGTGAGGATAAGAACAATCCTAACATCTGAAACGTCGTGTGACGGTTTCTTCTGACTGTGTCAGGACGTGCAGGAAGTTATGGTGACGTGACAGAACATGGTCATTCCAGTCGCTTTTTCAGGCGCGTGGGCGTGTTTTTTCGGGCGCGTGGCCGCGAAGTTACTGGCACGTCCTTTCAACAGCTGTTGCCAGCTTGCTTTTTGCCACGTGTCATAGTTTCATTGCACTGTCGATTTCTCTCTCCTCCGCATTAAATTCACCGCATTAATTGCGATTACTATATAAAGGGGAAGAGGGTTATTTGCAATTCACACTTTCACCTCTCTTCTTCTTCTTCTTAGTGATTTCCGGCAAATACTCCCCTTTTTCAGGCAAGCATTTTCCCGAAATCACTTATTTCTGCAAAAATGTCTTCTCATGATGCTGAAGCTGTAGCCGACGATAGGAGTACTGCTGGCGAGTGCCAGTGCGCTCTACTTGTCGATCAGTACCAGTACATCGTCAGGAAGTTCATGCTCGAGTCTCTCGAGCCTGAGTTTCCTGAATCTCACCAGACTGTGTACGATGCCCCCAGTGGCAAGATCGGGGTATATGCTGCATTCTTTGTTTATGGAAACCTTAGGTTCCCATTGACAAAGTTTATGTACCGTGTCCTGGAGAGGCACGGGGTGCACCTGACCGAGGTGCATCCGATGGCGATTGCCAAGGTCCGGCACTTCGAGTGGGTGTGCCGGATTCTGGGTATTGAGCCCTACGTGGACCGCCTAATGACCTTCTATACTTGGAGGTGCGTCCAAGGGTGGTACACCCTGACAACCCGTATAAAGGGTTTAAAGATCTGCGTGACCGAGCGCAGTCTCCGATCGTGGAAGCGGGAGTTCTTCTACATCTCTGCCCGCGCCATCCCCATTGCTATGAAGTTCAAGAAGGGCCAAGCGCTTCCGAGCCTCCACGCTTCCAGCTACCAGGAGGCGGAATGGTTCGCGAAGATATCTCGGGTCCAATCTCCGGTTTACCGGTTTGCGGAGTCCGGGATGGTGCTGCTGGGGATGAGCCGGGTATGGAAGGATGCGTCTCGGTTTCCTATCCTTCTCGAATACGGTTTAAACTCTATTCCTTATGGTATGTCTTGTCTTTCTTGCTGATATTAGTTTATTTTTCTAACTGTTTTCTTTTCTTTCAGAGGGGAATAATTTGGAGTCGCTCCTGTTCCCGCGGGAGGCTGACCGTCCCGTGCGGGTGGGCACTCGTGCTCTGGACGACAATGAGTTGCCCATCCTGGAGCAAACGGCGGATAGGTTTGTGGAGGTCTATCCGCCAGGCCAAGAGATCCTGAGCCACCGGCGGCCAGGTAAGGAGATATTTTTTCCCGAACCCCTCAATGCTGTACCCGCTGTTGGAAACCCTTACATCCTATCTTCTTCTGAGGAATCCGCAGATGGTCCTCCCCTTGTGCGGAAGAAGAAGACTGCTGCCGGCGTGAAGGGGAAGGAGAAGGCCACAGCTGATCCAGTGGTTCTATCTGACACGGAGTCAGATAGTGAAGAGGTGGCGGGGAAGCCCGGTGGTGAGAAGACCACTGCTCCGGAGGCTACGACCGTTACCTCCGGAGAACCAACGAAGACGACGGTGACCGGTACCAAGAGGCCGGCTCCATCGGGTTCCTCCCCGCCCGTCCGTACGTTCAGGGTCAAGAAAACCCGTAAGTATAATCATAATGCCTTTGTAGATTTGTCACTTCATAATTTTCTTTTAACACTTTCTTCTTTGTGCAGGCGTGGATGTTGACGCAATCCTGGGTAAAACGCAGGGGAGTACCTCCTCGCCAATGACGGTAGGCTCGGTCAGCCTTCCTGAGGCGTCGACCCAGTCGCCTGCGCCTGCATCCGCTGGTCCAGTTGCTCGTTCCATCGAGCCAACTGTTCCGGCCGAGATGACGCCACCGCCGGCCGTGAGTGCGATTTTTACAGCATCCTTCACGGAACCGGCGGTTACTGCTGCTTTTAAGGAGGCGGCGACCGCGGCGGAGACCACGACGGCGACCACGGCGGCTGCCACCATGCCCGCGCCACCGGCACCGACAGCCGGACCATCAGGTACGCGCAGGGCTTCCCGCCGATCTTTGCCACCTTCCCATCTGCCTGACCTGTTGGATGGATTTCCTTTAGGTTCAGGTGATGGGTTTGGCGGATATCGGCCTATCATTGACCCTACAGGTGCGTAGGGTTCCTTTGTTTTTCCCCTTTTTTTTATCATCTTTCCCTTACCGTCTTTGTTTCTTTTGCAGTGTCGGATTCCAATGAAGTGTATGTTCCACGATGGAACATACGCCGAGGAACAACCCTTCGTACCCCTGTGGAGTGCGTGGACTGGGCTCGCCACGCTGCTCCTCATGGTGCGTTGGGGGAAGCCATGGCTAGCTACCAGGAGGGTAGGCTAACCAATGAGCTTCGGGTTCTCCAGGCCCGGATGCAGCCGCGCATCGAGCTGCTTTGTCGTGAAAACGACAAGTTGAAAGCAGCTCGTGCCAAAGACGTATCTGAAGCGCGTGCTCTCCGGGAGGAGAACCAACAGCTGGCGGCAGCTGCCGCCACCAAGGAGAAGGCCTTCAAGGCCCTCGAGGTTGAAGTTCAGGCGCGACTCGAGGCCCGTTCCAAGGCTGCCCAAGCTGTGAATGAACAGCTTCGGCTGGCCAGGGAAACTGCGCGAAACGCAACCGAGAGGGCTGCCCAGGCTGAAGCCGTTGCTGAGCCTCTGCGTTTGGAGAATGAGGAGCTGAAAGGCAAATTAGAGGCTCTCCAACGCGCTCATGATGCCTTGGCAATGGAAGATGCCAAGAAACTCCAGGAAATCCTGGACCAGAGGGGGGTGCTTGACCAAACCGAGCGGAAGCTTAAGGGCGTTGAAGAGGCTGCCGCTAAGGAAGTTTTACTTGCCAACCTTAACAAGAGCGAAGCCGAACGCGCCCATACCGAAGCTCAAGCTGCCCTCCAATGGCTTCTTCGAGAAGCGTTGCCTCAGGTATGTTTAGATTTATCTTCACGCATTTCTTTTGTAAGAAAAGGTTCTAATACTTATTTTTTTTCTGTAGGTTGTGCGTCGGGTCTTTTCAGAGACCTCCTACGATGATGCTATGACCGCAGCCCTCAACGCTTCTCATGATGATGGGGAAAAGGCCGGCTTCATGCTTGGTCTAGGGTTTGTTGAGAAAGGCGTCCCGCCTTCGAGCTTCCCTTTGTTCGATGTGGATACCGAAGCCATTTACGACCAAGCATTGAACCAATACGCCGCCTTCCCGCATCCAGTGGTGGAAAAGGTGGATGAAGTAGCTGTTGCTGATGATGGGTTAGCTGTCCTCAAAGCTTTCCTCGAACCACCCCGTTCTTCTGACGGAGCGGGTCCTAGTGGAGGCGGCCCTGAAGCTTGACCCCGAAGATCCCTTTCCATTGCTTAAACTTGTATAGATTCTCTTCTAGGCGGGTAGTAACCCGGCCATTCTTGTAATATATTACTGAAATATAAATCTTTTTGCGTATAAGATTGTTATTTCCTTCTTTGGATTCCTTGCTTTATAAACTCATGACTTGCATACTTAGTTTAACTTAGCAATTTTCCAAGTGTTCTAGAATAAGTTAACCTCTTGAACGTGGTTGATGATGGGTTAAAGTTTCGCTTCCTCTTTCGTGATTGTGCGGGTAGAACCGTCACTTGCACTTGGTAGGATGGCTAAACTTTAACCTTTATCTGACCTGCGTGCAGGTTTTCCTCATTTCTAAGTATTTAGGATAAGTTAACCTTTGAACGTGGTTGATAGTGGGTTAAAGTTTCGCTTCCTCCTTCGTGATTGTGCGGATAGAACCGTCACTTGCACTTGGTAGGATGGCTAAACTTTACCCATACCTGACCTGCGTGTAGGGTTTCCTTTTTTCCTTGTATTATTTTTTTTTTTTTTTTTTTTTTTTTAGGATAACCTTTGAACGTGGTAAATGATAGTTTAAAGTTTTGCTTCCTTATTTGTGATTGTGCGGATAAGACCGTCACTTGCACTTACAAGGGTGGCTAAACTTTACTTACATCATACCTGCGTGTAGGTTTCCCTTATTTTTAACGTTGTGTTTATACGGGTTTTGCCGCCTTCCACACGTAACGACTTACTTCTCCCCCTTTATGTGGTAAACACCGGCACCAGTGGGGAGTTCATAAGAATAAAGGTAAACACATTATGAAAGGAGAATCATTTCCATTAGAAGTGGCTCTTGGCCTTTTCTTTACAAGTTTTGGAATTGATCTACATATAACATTTGCGTAATTGAGCTCCATTCCATGTTCTTGGGATGGGAGTGCCATCGAGCCTTTCGAGCCGGTATGCGCCCTTTCCCAGAACTTGTTTGATAACATATGGCCCTTCCCAGACTGGGGCCAACTTTCCTGGGCGTTCTTGGTTCGAAGCCTCGTTGTTACGCAGTATGTAGTCTCCTTCCTTGAAGTTGCAGAGTTTTACCCGCGTGTTGTAGTACTTTTGCATTTGTCGTTTGTAATTCTCTTCACGCACTGCGGCTAAGTCTCTGCGTTCCTCGGTTAGCATAAGATCCAACCGTCTTTCCGCATCATTGTCTTCTGGCTGACTCAAGACCCTTGGTGAGGGTAGACCAATTTCGACCGGAACCATGGCTTCCGTGCCATAAGTGAGGCTGAACGGGGTTTCCCCCGTACTGGCCTTCTTCAGCGTTCTGTTTGCCCAAAGGACGTGCGGAAGCTCGTCCACCCAGCCGGATCTGTGTTTCAAAAGTCTTTTCTTGATGCCTTCGACGATGCTCTTGTTTGCTCTTTCCACCTCACCATTACCTTGCGGGTGTGCCACTGAGGTAAAGGTGTGGGTGATTTGAAGTTCTTTCAGCCACTGTTGTAGCTTCTTGTCAGCAAAGTTGGTGCCGTTATCGCTCACCAAATTCTGTGGAAGTCCAAAACGACAAATTATAAATTCCCAAATAAATTTTTTGATATGCTTTGCGGTTGTTTGGGCTAAAGGTTTTGCTTCTATCCACTTGGTGAAGTAGTCGATGGCTACCACTAGGAACTGAACATTTCCTGCTGCTGTAGGAAATGGGCCTGTCACATCGATGGCCCACTTCTGAAATGGCCACGAAGAAGTGACTGGAACCAGTTCGTTTTTTGGGCGATGCGTGTTAGGTGCGTAAAGCTGGCAAGACCTGCATTTTCTGATGTATGCCAGTGCATCCGTATGCATCCCCGGCCAAAAGTATCCCGCGTTGTTTAGCTTGGCTACAACAGCGCGGGGGCCTGCGTGTACCCCACAGATGCCTTCGTGTACTTCCCTTAGGAGGTAGCCGGCATCTTGGTTGTCCACGCATCTCAAGAGTGGGCCAAGAAAGTTACGTCTGTAAAGGATGTCATTGACAAGTTGATAATTCAGTGCTTTACAGCGTAGTTTTCTTGCCTGTGTTTTTGACTCTGGTAGTATTCCTGCTGCAAGGTAATTTATTATTGGTGTCATCCATGTTTCTGTATTCTGGATGACACAAATTTCCTTGTGCGGGACTGATGGTGCTTCGAGGAGTTCAATGCGGATGTCCTTTCCCAAGTGGGTGAAGGCTAGTGATGCAAGCTTGCTTAACGCATCCGCAGATTTGTTTTCGCTGCGCTTGACGTGTATGACTTTACAATCACTAAAATCACGCATAAGGGTTTTTGCCTGGGCGAGGTACAGGGCCATGGTGTCATTCACAGCCGTGTATGTTCCATTTATTTGGTTGGCCACCAGCATGGAATCCACGTGGGCTTCTAAGTTTTTCACTCCCATCTTACGCGCAATTCTCAAACCGGCCAAGAATGCTTCATATTCGGCTTCGTTATTCGTACTTGGAAAGTCCAGCCGAATAGCGTAAGTATATTCTTGGCCTGCTGGGTTGGTTAATTTTAACCCTGCGCCTGAACCCTCGTTACTGGCTGCTCCATCAGTGTAGAGTCGCTAGACATCATTGACGTCCTGTGCTGGGGAGGGTTGAGCCTCCTCCTGGCACTCTTTTTCCCGCGAAACGGGGACTTCTGCAATAAAATCGGCCAAGACCTGGCCTTTTATGGCTGGTCTTGGCTTGTACTTAATTGCATATTCTCCCAATTCAATTGCCCATTTGGCTAGACGTCCCGATAATTCGGGTTTGCCTAGAACATTTGAGAGTTTGAAGTTGGTGAGAATGGTGATTGGGTGGCCCTGGAAATATCGTCTTAACCTGCGTGAAGCGTGTATAAGTGCTAAGACCAATTTTTCGAGGGTAGAGTACCGGGTTTCTACGTCTGTTAGTACACGGCTAACATAATAGATTGGCATCTGGATGCCCTTTCGTTCTACTAGCAAGACTGCCCCGGTTGCTCTATCTGTTGCGGAAAGGTATAGGATTAACTCCTCTCCCGCTTGTGGTGTTGTAAGCGTTGGAAGTTCGATCAGGCGTGACCGAATCTCCTGAAAAGCTGCTTCCGCTTCTGGTGTCCAGCGGAAGTGCGTTTTCTTCAGGCAGTTTCTCAGTGTTGACACGAAAGGAAACGACTTATCCGCATGGTTTGCCAAGAAGCGATTAAGTGCGACTAGTCGCCCATTCAGTGTCTGAGCCTGTTTGATGGTGGTAGGTGATTCCATTTTAACAATGGCTTCGACCTTTTCAGGGTTCGCTCTAAAGCCATCTTTAGTAACAATGACTCCCAAGAACTTCCCTTCTTCCATCCCAAATGAACACTTGCTCGGGTTGAGCTTAATGTTTATCTTTCGGAGCGTGTTGAAAGTTTCTTCAATGTCTTTCAACATCGCCTCAGGCTCGAGGCTTTTGATGACCAAATCATCCATATAGACTTCCAAGTTTCTCCCGATTTGGGCATGAAACTCTTTGTCCATCAGTCGTTGGTACGTGGGCCCTGCATTCTTAAGTCCGAATGGCATCATTTTATAACAAAATGTACCATCGGGCGTCCGAAATGCGGTTTTGTCCTGGTCATCAATGGCCATGTGGATTTGGTGGTACCCCTTATACGCATCCAAGAAGCATTTAAGGCGAAATGGCGCCAACGAATCCACTTTGAGATCAATTTCTGGTAACGGATAACAATCTTTGGGGCATGCTTTGTTCAAATCTTTGAAATCTATGCACATGCGCCATTGTTTGTCATTCTTCGGTACCATTACGGGATTTGCAACCCATGTTTGATATCTACTAACGCGTACGATGCCTGCGTCAAGGAGTTCCTTGACTTGGGTTCTACACGCGTTAGTTTGTTCAGGCCCCATTACCCTGCGCTTTTGTACGATTGGCGTAACAGCCGGATCGCATTTGAGCTTATGCTCCGCCTTACTTCGGGGTACACCAGTCATGTCAGCTGGTGTCCACGCAAAGATGTCAGCGTTTTTCTGCAGTAAGCGCTTGAGTAAGGTGCGGGTGGGATCAACAATTGTTGGTCCAATGGTAACGGCCTGGTCGGGGTATTTGCCATTGAAGGCCCATTTTTCTGGTTCAGTGACGGTTGGTTTAGCCTTCTTCGGTTTGGGTTTAGATGAGACAGATGCAATGCATACTTGGGGAATGCCAGAGATCATTGCTACACCCTCAGCTGTTGGCCATCCCATCATGCCGTGGACTGAAGATACCACGGCGTTGAATCTTGCCATCCCATCTCTTCCGAATAGGATGTCGTATGTGTGGTGTGGCTTTTTCATCACGACAAAATCCACGTCTTCTGTGCGTGAATGATTCCCATCAGTAAGAGTAACGGGGAAAGATAGGATACCCAGGGGTGTTTCTGTACTGCCATCAAACCCTTCCATTGAAGCGTAGACCGTTTCCAAGCGTTCCTTGTCTTCATCATCCAGCTTATCAAAGAACTGCCTGTACATCACTGTCGACGAAGCGCCGTTGTCAGCAAGAGTGCGGGAGGTGATGTAGTGCCCCAGCTGGCTTCTGATGACGATGGGGCCTTCTTTGCTGGGGCCCCCTGGCACTCGCGGGAAGCGCACCTCAGCTTCCTTCCACGCGCATGGTTCTATCACCCGTCTTTTTCTTCCTCTGACCTTGCCATGAACCATGTTGATGCTGATGTCGACGGGCTTTCGTCCGTTACCTCTGTACCGGTTGTCATTCCTTCCTCCCTTCCTGATCGATGCCACGAGATGTGCAAGCCTTCCATCCTTAACAAATGTTTCAATAATATCCTTCAAGGATGTGCACTCTTCAGTACCATGACCCTTTGTCCCGTGGAAATCACAGGATTTGCTTTGATCCGCATTAGGTTTCTGCCGGATCGATGGGGCTTTGGGCCATGGCAATTTTTCCGTGGCAAATATCTCCGTGACGCTCTTTGTGAGTGGCGTCCACCGGTGTTTTCGATTTGAAGGGTGTGTGTTGTCCCTTCCGCCAACAAGAGGGCGAGAGCTGGATGAGGTGTCAAAGTTTACCCTTGACTGCCAAATACCTAGCCTCCTCTTTTTGTTCTGCCGGGCGATCCGGACATTGTTCTCTCTTGTCCTCTGCGTGTAGAGGTGCGTACTCTGGGGAAGGTCCCTTCCCAGTTGCTTTTCCGTCTCGGCAAAGCGCTTTGCCGCCGTCATGATGGCATCCCATGTGGATGGCATGCCATCCTTACCCGTCAACGTGCGGATAAGTTCCGGGTATTCGGCGCCTTGGATGAAGGCGGCGCGAACCAGATCCTCACTTATGTTGCCGAGACTAAGCTTTTTAGAGTTGAAGCGAGTGATGAAGTCTAGTAAAGATTCATCCTCCTCTCTCACGCAGTTGAGGATCGTCCACTGCTCTTCAGTGTATTTCCTCTGTTGGCTGAAGTGCTGGCTGAACTTGTTCTGAAAGTCCGCCCAGTCATATATGTGGTGGATCGGTAAACGATCGAACCATGCCCTGGCTGCTCCGACCAGAGTCATCTGGAACATGTAGCACCACGTGGGTTCCGTCCAGTTGCTGACGGTAGCCCCCGCAATGAACCTGTTCAGATGGTCGTCTGGGTCGGATAGACCATCATAAGTGCCAATGTTTGACATTTGTTTGGCACTTCTCGGGGCGATTGCCTCCGCAATGTCTCTTGCGAATTTTGACCTTCCTGCATTTGTGGCAGTTGGTCTAAAGGTTTTGGAGAAGTCACGCGGGTTTCTCTCCGCGATTGGTTTAAAAGCTTCCCCAAAATTCCTTTTTGGTTGGATGTCCGTGTCCTTACGCTTCCCTTTCGCCTTATGGCGAGGGTTCGCGTCGGTATCAGACTCCAACTCGTCTTCTGAGTACTCGCAGTCACTGCTCATATTGAGGTGTTGGCGAGTACTGGTGAATTCGTCAGCCTGTTGAGCTGAACGCAAGCGTTCATCCAATTCGGCTAGGAATTCTCTTTGCCGTGCTTCGGCCCACGCCTTCACTTGATCTAGTGTTTGGCGAGGGACCTTCGTTCGTTTTTCCAGTTGGGTATCGGTGAACCCCAATGGAATATTTACTCCACTTGCCCCGGCTTGGGTAGTCGGGGTAGTGTTCGTAAGGATTGTATAACCGCCGGTGTTCCCCCCAGTTGCTGGGGTGGTTACCGGGGTTTCTTGGTCAGTTACAGGCCTTTGGACCGGAGTAACGTTAACCATTTCTTCAGAAATTGTGAAAACTAAAATAGTTCTAGCTTTTATGCACGGATGGCGCCAATGAAGAAACACTAAGTGACCCGGTACGGATTATAGATAATCTGGGGGTTAAGTAATGTTTCCCACGAATGAGGTCTAGCTGAGAAGGCTGTTCTTCAGGAGACCTGCAAAACAAACACCGTAAGCTCGTCACTGAGAAGGGGGGGTTCCTCCTTGTGACCACCCTCCGGCGTGAGAATCAGACTAGGTTGCTCTGAATATAAGTGTATATTAAGAGATTGCTAGATAACTGGATAGCAGATGATCTTACCATTCCAAGATGTTGGAGTATTTATAGCCGAATGTAGGTTTTCTAGAAGGTACAGCCGGCTGAATAGTATTCCTGTTCAACCAACAGCGGACTATGCACAGGCCATACTGGTTGGTGGGTAGGTTACGGCCAACAGTAACAAAGTCGGCTGCACTATTCCACCAACTGTAGATTATGCACGTCCTACTTACTGTGGATTGTACGCAGGCCATGCTGGTTGGTGAATAGGTTACGGCCAACAGTAACACTATTCCACCAACTGTAGGCCGCGCATGCTCCTCAGTAAGGGTTGGTGAGTAGGCAGCGGCTAATAGTGACAAACAGTACTAGAGGGTGCTCCTCCTCGTCCTGTTGTCGATGAGCTGTCACCCTGTGATTGGCTCATGGGCTGTTCTGGTCAGATCGTCTGTCCTATCCATACTTTGGTAGGTATGGTACAAGAGATCTTTCAGAATCAGACTGGCTCATTTAGGCGGGATTGTTCCCGCCTTGCTCATCCCTTCATGTGACTACTGAAGTAGCAAATGTCTTGTGCGTGTAGCCCTGCTGTCTGCGGGTAGCCTTTCCTGATGGCTTGTATCTGCAACTGCGGGAACAGGCGGGGTACTTCACCATTGGGAGGCTTTCCCTGCGTGTTCAGCTTGTGTACTGCGCGTAAGATCCTATGAGCATGGTGGGTCCTGCGGGAGCAGATGGCCTTTGCGCAGACGTCCCTGTTCAAGGTGAGTCTTGCGGGACCAACTGGTCTCTGCTGGGACCTACCTCTTCATGTATTCAAAGAGGGCGTTTGTTCATTGGTACGTGGGTGAAGGAATGGAGGAAGGTGAGTTCTCAGAAGCCCGTGAAGATCTTGCGGCTCTTGAGAAAGATTATGAGGAAGTTGGTGCTGAAGGAGTGGAGGATGATGGTGAGGAGGAAGAGTATTGAAATGGTAACTTGTTTTAAGACTATTGATTATGGTTTTCTTTTCTTTTCATGTGTGTTAGGTGTGGATTATTGATTTTTTGTTTGTGATGTGTGAACACTGCTTATCAGTTTATTTAGTTGTATGATTAAGGTCTTTCTAATCTGGTATTACGCCTGAAGATGGGTATTCTGCATCTGAAGTTGATACCACATAGGTAAAGATGATCGGTTTCACAAAGTTGTTAAAATGTTCATCTGAATGATTTTGCAAGGTTAGGACATTTTAACGTGTGATAAGTAATAGTATTTATCCCGGAGCCTACTAAACTAGGCCCAAAAGTAGCATAACGGATATATGATATATCATCATTAACTAAGAACCTTGGCCATGGTCGGTGTGATTTTTTTCGTTGCTACAAAAACCCGGGTTGTTAATTGATTAGCACTTGAAGGAGACTTCTCTGGTTTGGTTCAAAGTCAATTCAGTGTTGTAGTGTTAATCCGGTTTTTAGAAGCCAAAAGCAAGCCGAGAACATCACGAAACAACATGTTAGAAGGTCTACAGGGTCTGACTCTTGGAGTCTTGTAGGTACTCTGGTGGTCAAGTTAGTACGCATACATGAGACGAGAAAAAAAATATGCAGTTTCAATATAAGGTGTGTTTTGAGTCATAAAGACACAATATGCAATAGAGAACTACGTTAGGCTCCTTCGACTCGGATGATAGAAACCTTAAAACTCAAGTTTGTCTCATGTAGCCTCATTTTGACCAAGTTGACCAAATCATCCGACATGCCTGAGTAGTCAATATAAGCCTGAGGTCCCCCGGATGCAACGGTTTCGTCACAACACGCAAGGGTAAAAGGGAAAATTTCACCTATTAAACGCGGTTATCTTTGTTAACGACTTGACTCCTATAGAGGTTTGGTTCAAAAGTGAGCATGAAATCGGTAATGTTGTAATTGCAGCAGGGTCAATGTGGTTTCATGACTCTCATCTACTAAATAAATTAAATAATAAAAATCCACGTGGGTTGGATTATCTGCAATTACAACTGTATAAATTATACTTACTTTTTTAAATATTTATGTTTATATAGTATCAATATTTCTGTTAAATATAAACCAGCAGTGTAAGTGTATAATATTCGTATTAATGATTAACTAACGTGGCCGTGACCAACGGAGTGGTGGCCCGGAGGAAGTCAGCCGTGACCAACGTGGCCGTGACTGAGGACTCGAAGTGGTGGCCCGCGGAGTGGTGGCCTGGAGTGAGCCAGCCGTGACCAACGTGGCCGTGACCAACGAGGACGTTGGCCCTTAAGGAGGGTGCATTGTTACGGACTGAAACCATTGCAAGGTATGGGACTTGTCCCACATCGGTTGTATGGGCAATTGATGTGGGGTTTATAAGCCAAATGAGTTCCCTCACCTATCAGACTAGTCTTTTAGGTTGAGTTCTTCTGTTTGGCTTGTAACATTCGTCTTCTACAATGTGATTGTCAATGATGTTCTCCTTATAGGACACATATGGGAGAGGGGCAAAAACATTAATCGACGGACACATGTCTAGGTTGTCGGTTGATTGGGGTCGATTGATGTGCTCTAGGTTTTCAGTTGATTGGGCCGATTGGATTTCGGCTTGGTTTGTTAGTCTGGGTTAGATCGCTTTGATGAAAATGAATGAAACGTATAAAAGTTTTATATAATATCATATACCAAAAGCAATGAACTTGGTATTCTTTTCTAAAACAGAATAAAACTAGTATTACCTAAGGCTGTAAACGAATCGAGATCTAATTTGAGTTCGTATGTTAAGCTTTTGTTGAACGAACGGTCGTTTCATGAACACTTTGCTGAATAAAAACTTGTGTCCGTGTTCGTTCATTAAGTAATTGAGCTTGTTCATGTTTCGTTAATATTGTAAACAGGCACGCAAACACAAACGGACGTAACTGGACACTAACGGACCATAGTAAAACTTAACAAACACACTAGAAAGCAACTTATGCGATATGAGATTTGGCGATGGACGGCAGGGACCAAAGCAGGAGGCTGGAGAATGACCGAGGAAGCCGTCTGCGAGTTGACGAAGGCAAAGGGAGGCGTGATACTAGTAAGCTACGTATGGTTGAAATGGATTTTGGGTTTTGTTCTTTTAACCTTAAAAATGGTTTATATATGACGGATTTAGGGTGAAAACAAATAAACAAAAATATTACTACATGAACTTAACCGGACGAACATAAACGAAACTAATCAAGAAAACGTTAACGGATATATAACCGAACGTTCACAAACACTACTGAACGAACGCTTTCTCTATTCAAGTTCATTAGTTAAGCTTACTGGACGAATTTTTTTTCATGTTCGTTCATTTATTAAATGGATGAACATAAACGAATTTCTCGTCAAACGGCTCAGTTAAAGCTCTAGTATTATGAAACATTTGTTTTTTTTTAATTTTTTTATAAAAGAGAAATATATAAAAAAATTAATAAAGTTCATAAATATTTAATGATGTCGTTTTCACCTTTGAAATTTTAACCAATAAATCAGTATGGAATGTTTATTAATTTCAAGAGGCATGTCTTCAGACTTTTTGGACCACTAAGGACAATATGATTTACCTAAATATTTCACCCCTAGTATAAAACAAGAATACTCTTCATCAATTTCCCTAACTATTTTATTTTGATTCGCATTCTGCAAACCATATCGTTTGATTTGTAATATGTTTTTCTTGAGATCTTGGATGCGAAAATACATCCACGCGTACTATATTTTTCAATCGTGTGTTTCGCTGTTTAATTCGAAAGGTATAAATCTTTTTGAAAATTGATTATGTTGACAAATCCAGATGGCGGTGACATTTATAGTAGGTTAAACGAGATGGACTCCCCATTATATATATATATTAAAAACCATATGGTGGTTAACTCACAAAAATTACTATTCATAAAATAAGCCAATCATTTTGTTATAAATCACTTTAAGGTGGTTATTTCGAAGTTTGTTTTTAATATTATTTTATGATTTTCATATTCAATGTATTTTCATAAAATAAGACATGTTTTATTTTTGAAAATATTATGTTTCTTAAATTCTGTAGACACAATTGCGACGTGACTATTTATATTTACGTTTCAGTATAAATTTCATTCGAAACCAATCTGGGTCAAAGATAATATATTTTTTTATTTTTCACGTGGTAATGTTATTCTAAATTTTGAATACAAACGTCAATGTTTCTACGTACGCCTCAATAAAAAAATTTTATTCAATACCGAGCTCACGCAATGCGCGACCAAAACAAATGGTTAAATATTATATATTTTTATGCTTTCTTCACGACAACTTAATTTGTATAAATATTTTCTTATTTCTATATACGTTTAGATATAAATTTATGAAAACCAGACATGTCATTACGCGCATACAAATTTTGGTAACTTTATGTCTTAACGTGTATAACCGCGCGAGCCGTTTACTAGTTTTTAATTAAAAATCATAATTTCTTAAATTTATTTGTTATTTCAAAACCTTTCAAATATTATTTCTTTGTAACATGAGGATACACATTAAGTCCCTAAATAAAGGGAACTCGTATAAATTTTTCTAAAATTAAAATTGGGATGATGATGATAGGAACCAAACTGAAATGCTCTGAGTTGTATTATTAATATTTGGGGTTTTTTTTTTTTTTTTTTTGGTGTTTGTATGTATGTATGTGGTGATTTGTGTTTAGAGTTATGTTTTAATGTTATAAAGGTTTATGATTTGTATTTAGAATTATGTTTCTGAGTTGTTATAACATGTATGTCTCAACATGATAAATGCAATTAAATTACAAGTTGAGTTGAGGGATTAGTTTACAAAAATATATATTTCTATTGATCATTTATAAATTAGGTTTAAAATCATATAATTAAAATATATATTTTCGGTTCAAGAAGTGAAAGTTGTATGGTATTGTGGTAGTGAAACATCGTCATGATGTGACGAATTCTCTTGACTCTAGAAAAGATACCGGGATCTCAAGGTGAATAATATTATGACTTTTGTGACGGACTGTTCACGTAATCAAGAAATCCATAGGGAGAGTAGGTCCGCATTCATTACTTTAAGAGTTAGCCGCATGGTTGGTCTTATGTAATTTGCATATACGCATTCTTAATCTCAAAACTCAATTGATTACAAACTTGATCATAATTAATTATAAACTTATTACTATAATAAGGTGGTTCAGATGTATGGATTTTGTAATGCAACACTGTTAAAAAATTTTAATTATGTGTAAGATGAACAAACTACCCTTAAACTATGCAGATCTCCTTTCTTCGTCCTCATTAAAAAAACACAAAAATTTCATCAAGGAATCTTCAATCTTGAACTGTTAATTCAAGAAATCTTGAAATAAAATCATATCTTGGTTTTTTTGTTCTTTTTTGCATTTTCTGGGTCGGTGGTTTTATTATTTTGGTGATATCAATGATTTTGAATTGCTTTGAGGTGAAAACAAGATAAATAGTTTCTGGAGTGAGGGCAATTTGGGGTTTTGAAGCTGCAAAATATGATATGAAGTTCATGAAACTTGGATCTAAGCCTGAATCATTTCAGACTGAAAACAATGTTTGATCTATTTGATTTGATATTTTAATTTGTAAATAAAGCATGATTTGTATTGCTCCCCCCCCCCCCCCACACCCCACACACACACACTCGCTAGTTGGATTGGCCTCCCATTAAAACCACATCGTTTCTCAACTTCGGGTTAGTTTGAACCACAAGGACCGACTAAAGTATGTAGTTCGTTGTTGGTTTATAATTACCATTCTATTAACTTGATTGACTTACAGTATAAGATTACTGCTAAGCTATTGGCTAATCGTTTGGCTAAGATGGTAGACTCGGTAATTAGTATCGAACAATATGCTTTCTTACCTTTTGTCTTATTAGAGCATTCTCATCTCATTCCACATCCTTATCTCTATAATTACAATAAAAAACACTACATTTCTCTCTGCTGTTCAATTAAATAATATTTTTTATACAATTATCATTACAGTTTTCTCTCTCCTCTACTCACAACCAATCCAACAAATATTAAAAAATAAATAGGGGCAAACAATGTTCCCTAAATGTTTCCCCAAATTTACAAAAAATCACTACATTTTTCTCTCCACCCTATAATTTACACTCACAACCACTCAAAACCTCACCCTATAATTTACATACTCTCCTCATATAAATTTAGGGGATGGGATGTGAATGCTCTTAGGGTTTTTTTTTCCTATATTTTCAAACTTTCTATATTAGATATCTCAATCTTAATCATTAAAGAAGGTATATTAACCGTGCGAATATATATACATAACTCAGATCCAAAGATAAGAAGAATATGATCCATTGATCCGTTTTAGTGAATGCTTAAGATGACTTCATTATTGAGTTTATTTAACATCAACTTTTAGTGAATGCTAATATTCTTGTGTTCGGGTGGGCAGGAGGAAAACACGCCTGTGTGGATCTCACAGGAGTTTCACCTTTTGTTGGGCTCAGGGACCGTGGGTTTACTGTGGGTCAAGCTGCGCTGAATGTTGAATCAGGCAAAATTGTTAAGCATGAGAAAGCTTGTTTAGAGAATCAACATGTCTTTCTTCCATTTGCTTTTGATACATTTGGTTTTCTGGCCCAGAGGCTGTGAATTTTTTGAGTAGGGTCCAGCGTGTCATACACAGAACCTCTTTAGCTCCTAGGTCCCAAAGCTTTGTTTTTAGTAGGATTGGCTTTGCTATTCAAAAGGGGTTGCGGTACAGCTTGTTGCCCGTTTACCTGCCATTTTATTGCAATCGCTTTGTGGTAGTTGAATATTAAACTATATGTAATAACTTAATATTAACTTGTTTAGAGAATCAACATGTCTTTCTCCCGTTTGCTTTTGATACATTTGGTTTTCTGGCCCATAGGCTATGAATTTTTTGAGTAGGGTCCAGCGTGTCATACACAGAACCTCTTTAGCTCCTAGGTCCCAAAGCTTTGTTTTTAGTAGGATTGGCTTTGCTATTCAAAAGGGGTTGCGGTACAGCTTGTTGCCCGTTTACCTGCCATTTTATTGCAATCGCTTTGTGGTAGTTGAATATTAAACTATATGTAATAACTTAATATTAACTTTTAAAGATTATACTATACAATTACGAATTTCTTGATATTTATTCGGGTACAATAATGCTATATGTTCTTAAACATACGTTTACATTTATACTTAAAAAAAACGCTTTATTAGTAACTAGTATTCTATAACACCAATTAAATTCACTAGTGTATAGGTAGTATAAAATGGTTCTAAAGTAGCTAATAGTGGTTGGTCGGAAGCTGGCGTCCAGCAGCTATTAGTTGTAGCATTTTAGATATATGTATTTATATATATGTTTGACAGAGTAGTTGGAGCTTAATAAAACTAGTGGGTGCTTGCCCAGTGTGGCGGGGTGGGCGCGCAACCTGACATTAACTGCATAATCAGTGTCAGTACGTGCTTCGTCTGATGACAGTGCACGCATAACCCGAATGTAGACGTGTAATTCGTGCAAAGATAGTACGCGTGTAACCGGTGTCGAAAATTAAGAAGCAAATATGAAATATACAGTAATTTCAAATAAATAATTTTTTAAACCAACATATTTTGATTCGAATCTCGTTCCGACCCGACACTGTTATAATCTGAAACCTGTTCTAACCTGACGCCCTTCTAATCAAAACCTTACCGACACAAACCGAACTAAATCAACCCTTTTAGTATTGACTCGTTCCAACCCTAATTTGGTCTTACACATGACCCGAGCTCGCTTGACTCGACTTGTTGTCGATCCTAACAAGTGATCACGTAATATGTTAATATTTTAAAGTTGAAGAAGTATAGCAATACCATACTCAAATTAAAAAGAATAAAATGTTTGTTTTAATGATGTAACTTTTTTTTTAAAAAAAAATATTAATGTGTGAAAAAATTATGGGCTCTTAAAACGCCGTGGGGGTAGTTGGTTTTGAATAAGGGTTAAATATGTGACTATTATATAAATTAACAAAAGCTAATGAAAATTCAAGTGCCAAAGTTGTAAAATTTTACTAAAAGCTTGTAGAATTTCAAATGCTACTAGGAGGGGAGGGGCACTCATGGGTATTACTTATTTACCGACCAATCTTGCATTGTTATCTTATTTCTACCACCAAGTACCCACAACCCACAAAATCACTGGTAGACATATCCACAAGTACTCTACAACATTTTTTTTTAATTTAAACTAAACTAAACAATTAAATGTAAATAAACTTAATTCACTTAAATTAAAAATATTACAAAATTGAAAACCAAAAAAATAAAATATGACAATTTAAAAAAAAATATGAGATCATTCGAAATCAGATTCGTTCGGCCAAATGAATATCATGAGAACATCGTTTGAGAAATTAGCTATTAGGAGTTTGAGTAAATAAAAATGGTTAATGACTGTGTGAATAAAAAATGTGAAAAGTTTGTGTGAATAAAAATGATGGAGGATTGATAGTATTTATGTGTAATTAATGAATTATTAATTTATTTTTACGCTCCAATGGTCAAAATTGAAGCTATTCTATGTGGCAAATGTTGGCCTAAACATATACCCATGTAGCATACCCACATGGAGTGGTGGTGGTGGTGTTACCATGTGGTAAAGAAGCCATGTACCATACTTATGCATGTGCCTCTTCCCCTCTGGTAGGAACGTTCAAATATGGAGCGTTTTCTCTTAACATATAAGCTTCAAGCTATTAGTTGAAAATTTTGTATTGAGTAAGAGCTTTTTTTTTTAAGTTTGAAGCTAGAAGCTCCTAAAAGCTCTCTACTAAACATACCCCATGTGTTTATAAGGAGGTGTTCACTGCATAACTAATTTTTCTTATGAAGAACCGTGAAAACCGTATAAATATATATGTAACGGGAGAAGGTTCGAATAAGAAAGGATTTTCAACTTAGAAAAACCGGAAGGACAATCGAACGTTAATCAAAAGAAGTTCTAAGGCCTTGGGGTATACCTTAACCTCTAGAGCATTAATGCAAATTTGACAAAAGGTTAACAAGTAGGATGCCAGTCCCTTCATACGTTAAAGGTGAGATGGGTAAAACTATTTATGGGTTTTAAAATCCTCTACACTCACACAATAATTTAAAAATTGTTTTTAAATTAAATTAAGAAAGTGGGTTAACGAGTTTAAATCATTTTCTTTAAATTTCTTTAGATGAAATAAAAATGGGTAAACTGTGTGATATATACCCTGGCCTAACTGCCTAAGTGTTAACAATGAGACGTCACAAATTTCTTTGTTAAATATTAATAATAATAACACAAAATGGAATTCCAGTTGCTAGGATTGACTGTATTAAATCATGGGTTATCAATCTTTATAATATCTTAATTTATGTATAGAGACAAAAAGCTTATGTTTAATTTATGTTTTGAGACAAAAGCTTAAATAGTAGGCGTACTTGAAAGTTCTTTCCAAATATTGAAGTTTTTGTTTTCTATATTTCCAGTCTCGTAAATATGATTGTCAATGGAGGTTGGCTTCCTTCTCAATGCGTTGGGGACCTCCAGTGGAGGCTGGCTTCTTTTTCTATGCGTTGCGGAGGCTTAGGAATTTTCTCGGCTAAGGATGTCTCCGTATATGCCTTTGTGGCTTCCAGGTCCCAGTTGTGGAAATTGCAGGACCACATCCTGCGAAACGCTGGTATTATTGGGGTAGATCCTGACTACTCTTTTGCACTTAGTAATATTGGAACAACTCTCCCGGACCTTGATTTAGGCGGTTTTACTGATAAGGAGACCGCCCCCAAGAATTTTCTCGGCTAAGGATGTCTCCGTATATGCCTTTGTGGCTTCCAGGTCCCAGTTGTGGAAATTGCAGGACCACATCCTGCGAAACGCTGGTATTATTGGGGTAGATCCTGACTACTCTTTTGCACTTAGTAATATTGGAACAACTCTCCCGGACCTTGATTTAGGCGGTTTTACTGATAAGGAGACCGCCCCCAAGAAACCTCAACAAACCTTAACGAGTGCTCTTTATGGTAAACACGTACATGATTTGGAGGAGCGATTGATATGACCCCGAGACAAAAGGCAGTTTTAGCTTGTCTCAAGGGGGCTCATGCCCAAGATTTTTTGACTGTTGTGTCCATTGAAGGTCTTGGGCAACGGATGTCGGTAGTTGAATAAAGAGCCATCCTTAAATACCGGCTTATGATTCCTCTTTTCCCTCCAGATTAATCATGCCCCATTTGTAAAAAAGCTTGTTTGGATAGATTTGGTGAGCATGCCCTCCACTGTAAGGAATTGCCGGGATTCAAATATCGTAATGACTGGGTTAGAGATGTCTTATGGGATGTGCTTAGGCGTGCCGAGATCTCAACCAAAAAAGAGGCATCTGTTAACTTTTTGACTGATCCGCGAGAGGGAAGATCTACCCTGCGTCCTGCGGATGTTCTTGTGTTTGGTTGGGCAGGGGGTAAGCATGCGTGTATTGACCTCACTGAGGTGTCCCCGTTGGTGGGGCTGAGAGACAGTGGCTTCGTACCGAGATATGCGGTTTTGAGAGCGGAATCTAGGAAGGTTGCTAAGCATGAGGCAGCGTGTTTGGAGAATCAACACGTGTTCATTCCATTTGCCTTCGACGCTTTTGGATCCCTAGCTCCCGAGGCGGTTTGCTTTTTGGAGCGGGTGCAGAAGGTGGTCCACAGTGACTCGCAGAGCCCGAGGAACCAAGGATTTATATTTAGTAGAATAGGCTTTGCGATTCAAAAGGGGACAGTGGCGCAGTTTGTTGCTCGCTTACCCGTTATCCAGATGTAGCTCGGTTTGTGTTATATATAAATTAAAAAATTACAAAAAAAAAATGTCAATATCTCAGATGATGTTCTACTTATAGACACAAATGACGGATGAGGAAAAAACGCAAGCCGGCGAACACATGCCTAGGTGGTCGGTTGATCGGAGTTTGGCTTTGTTGGTCAGTTTGGGTTAGATCGCATTGATATAAATGAATGAAAACAACTAGCATATACCAAAAGCAATGAACTTGGTGATTAAAGCAACAAAAAATGGTAAGAATAAAATTAGTAAAAAATGGTAAGAATAAAATTAGTAAAATATTGTATATGCAGTGTGAATGCATATAATGTATATGTGTGTGAATTTTCGGGTAGGCAAAAGTGAAATGATGTCTCTTTACTAATCTCGTGAAAATAACGTTAAAAGTGGCGGAAGGTTAATCAGACATCATATAGTACATGCACCAATCAGCCGGTGTCACGATGGTTGAGTGTTATGTGCCTTATGTCTAAGGCTTGATGCAAAACTACTATCGAGTCGGGGGTTTCAGGATGCAGCCTCTCTATCCTTATGGGGTAGAGGTAAGACTGTCTGCATCTTACTCTCCTCAGACCCTACCATAGTTTTGCTATTAGTGGGGTATATTGAGTACGACGATGATAATGATGATATTTTTAATAAAAATACATAAATAAATAAATTAATAAACTTTATAAATATTTAACGATGTAGCTGTCACTTTTGAAATTTTAACCAAGGTCCCATAAATTATATATGTAATGTTTATTGATTTCACGAGGCATGTCTTCAGACATTTTTGGACCACTAAGGACAATATGGTAATATCCTCTCACCTCTTACCTAAATGTTACTTCACTCAGTATAAAACAAGAATACTCATCACCAATTTCCCTAAATTTGATTCGTATTCTGCAAATCATTTCGTTTGATTTGTAATACGTTTTTCTTGATACATCTTAGGGATGAGATCTTGGATATGGAATTTCATCAACGCATACTATAATTTTCAATCGTGTTTTCGCTGTTTAATTCGAAAGGTAAAAATCATTCTAAAAAATTGATTTTGAAAATCTTCTATGCGGTTCCATGTCGCCAACTCCTTATTTTTAATTAAAAATCACAATTTCTTAAATTTATCTTTATTTTCAAAACCTTTCACATCTCATCTATTTTGGAACATGAGCATACCACGTCTACGTTAAATAAAAGGAACTCGTATAAACTTTTCTAACAGACAAAGTATCAAAAAACGTCCTTTACGTTTGATCATTTTTTCAATGCACGTTCTTTAGCAAACCAAATGCCAAAAAACATCCTTTTTGTTTAAAAACCCTATCACGTTAAGTCATTTGACTCTAACCCAGTTAAATTTTTCCGTCAAATTTGGTCATGTGCAAAGAATGTGAGGGTATTTTGGTCATTTTACTCTTGAAAATTAAAAATATTACACACACTCCCTCTCACACACACACCACCCACCACCACTTGCCACCACACTACAACAATCACTTCCTTCTTTCTAAACCTGCTAAGTGTTGATGGCAATATTGTAGGCATTCAAATAACCTGAAGATCAAATTTCTTGGTTCTAAAACTTAGCTCATCCTCAAAATGAAATTGGGGATAAATCACATCAAATCCAAAATCAGACCAGATCAGATAGAAAGTTAAAGAAATCGGAACCCTATGACAATTAGTCAATTACAAATCGCCACTGATCTCGTTCTTCCTGAGTTAGGTTTTCCAGTGATAATGACGAAGAACCGATTGTCTCATTGATGATCGAAGTTAGTGATTTCAGCCGGAGAAAGGGTTACCGCCGGCTGGAGATAGGGTTGGCTGAAGTTAATGATAATGAAGAAAACCCTAATTTTGAAGTGAAGATGATGATGTAGTGTAACAGGTGGGGTGGTTTTAAATATTTTATTTCTTTTATTTTTTATTATAAAATAAATTTGTTAATTACAAGAATATCCTCACATGCCTTGTACATGACCAGATTTGACGGAAAAATTTAACTGGGTTAGAGTCAAAGGACTTAATGTGATAGGGTTTTTAAACAAAGAGGATGTTTTTTGACATTTAGTTTGCTAAAGGACGTCCATTGAAAAAATAATCAAACGTAAAAACCGTCGTCTTTTGACATTTTGTCTTTCTAAAATTTAAGGAATGAGATATGGGGCAGGGATTCTATATGAAGTGAAAAAGAGAACATTTTTTTGTATTTTTATTCAAATTCATAAATGAGATGATGTTAGGAACAAAATTGGAATGCTCTAATCTCATCTTAGAGCATTCTCATCTCATCCCCTATAATTATGTTTGAAGAGTTTGCAAATTATAGGGTGGGGTTGTGAGTGATTGTGAGTGTAAATTATAGGGTGGAGAGATAAATGTAGTGATTTTTTGTAAATTTGGATAAACATTTGGGAACATTATTTGTCCTTATTTATTTTTTAATATTTGTTGAATTAGTTGTGAGTAGAGGATGGAGAAAACTGTAATTATAAAGGTATAAAATATATTATTTAATTGAACAGAAGAGAGAAATATAGTGTTTTTAGTGTAATTATAGAGATAAGGATGAGGATTGGGGAGTGGGATGAGAATGCTCTTACAATACTAATAAAAGAAAATGTTGAAGCTTAGGTGTCAACCCTACATTTCTTCTAACTTATAATCTAACATCTCATCCATTCTAGATATCCATGGGCCATAAGTCAAAACTATTTTTGTCAATGGGTTATAACATAGTGTGGATTTTATTCGTTATTGAGTTAAATTCCTTTTAATACCCGGGGTTTGGCCAACTATGCAACTTTAGTACATTTTTTTTAAAAGTTCATGTAAATAAACACCTGACGTTTCCGAAATCATGATATTTTAGTATTTTTTGTTGACCTTTTTGTTTTTTTCCATTAGGGATAAAATAGTTTTTGTTTCTTTCATTTACTTAACCATTTGGTCAAAAACAAATGAGCCAAGCTACTTTAATAAAAACACAAACCGAATCACTTTTTTTAACAAAAAGAAACGAACCGAACCATTGTTAACAAAAAAATAAACTTACTGAACTGCCTTTTTAACAAAAATAAATGAATTGAACTACTTGAAAATGCAAACAAACCGAACCATTTTTTTTGACAAAAATAAATGAACCGAGCCACTTTTTTTTAGCAAAAATAAACGAACCAATCCACTTTTGTTAACAAAAATAAAAATAAACAAACAATGGCACTTGACTCTTCATTGTTTAAAGATTTATAAATTTCACATTTATAATCAACTTTAAAAACAATTGATGATAAGTATAATCAATTATTGGGTTGGTGGTTGTTTTTCAGCACAGTGGACAATATATATTTAGGTCTGCAATTATATTGTTTAATGACATTATGATCTAGATTTTTGTATATACAAAATAATTATTATCTTTTAAATATTGTTACACGAGAAATTACATGAAGTTCAAATTTTTGACCATATGTAGTAAACGGGGTGAAATATGGAAAAGATACATTTTATAAATCATGAACTGAAAAAAAAAGTTAATTCATAATTTACTTCGTACATTAAATTAAATCATAAATATTTTGAGAATCAACGTACGCTTCGATATAAATTTGATCTAATACCGAGCTCATGCAATGTACGACCAAAACACGTGTGTGAAATATAATATATTTATGTTTTATCCACGACAACTTGGTTTTTACAAAGACAAACTTATTTTGACATACGTTTGGATATAAATTTATTAAAACTGAGCCACTATGACGCGTGAACAAACATTATTAACTTTATGTTTATCAACGCTCTCTTTACGACACGCAAACTAATGCGTGTTAGCATTCCCATTGCAACACAACGGGATCATTTCCTAGTTGTTTTGTTAATATCTATTATTTATGGGTTTTTTTCCGTATGCAGTGATTTGTATTTTGAGTTATATTTTAATGTTATAAAGGTTTAGACGTGGTGTCCCGTCCATGTTCAATATGTCTTAATAGTGAATGTTGTCTTATACTGTATTGTTTTTTTGTTAGACGTTTTATTATTGTATTGTGATTTGTATTTAGGATTGTGTTTTTATGTTGTAAATATTTGTTTGTGGTAAATAAAATGTAATATAATGTTACTATGTACGTGGTTTTTAATCGATTTGAAAATTGATACACCTAACATGTATAACTCGAATATGATATATGCAAATAAGTATATTCTTATTTTTTATTTACAAATTTGTTCTAAAATCCTATAACTAAAGCATAATTTCACAGCTCAATAAGTTAAAAAAAAAATTGTATAGTGATATATTGTGAACTAGATTGAAGCCCGTGTATCACACGGGTAATTGATAAATATTGTAACTTTAACCATTAAGTGAATTACAGTCAACAAAATGATCATATATTTGTTAATACAATTACAATTTATATGAAAATTACAGAAATTACATAACTAAGATAACACAAATATATTACAAATAAGTAGTCCCTCCGTCTCATTAGAAATGTCATGGTTTGAAAAACACAAAGTTTAAGGTAGATTGAATGATTACTTTTCTTGCTTACCAAATGACAAAAATGCCCTTGAAAATTGGGTCCATCAATATTGGTTTAATGTTAATTGTGTGTGTTTAAGGGTAAATTTGAAAATTGACTAATAAATTTTGAAAGAGAACATTTGTAATGGGACAAACAAAAAAAGAAACATTGACACTTTTAACGAAACAAAGGGAGTAAAACCTTCATTGTACATTACATTTGTGATTGTATTGGTTGTTATACATTGTTTATCAATAAGGTAGCATATATGTCTGTGTGACAAATAAGGTTATTCAAGTACATACCGCGACCCTAGATAAATTATAATATATATTCATAAAACTAATAAAAAAATATTCATACACATAAATATCATACATTTTGATCAATTAATATACATGATGTCATTTGAGATCATTTGCTCATGTTTATTTAAAAAAAATGATTATCCCAAAAAACAGATTACCTGAACTTTGATGATATAATCATCATTAGAATCTGAAATTGATTGATCATGATAAATTATTTGTTGTTATTAATATTCTGCATATGAGAAATTTTAATTAATTTTATATATTAAAATTAACAATTGTATAATCAAGAAACATATAAAACCCAAAATTTAAATATAACAAAATGATTTGTTTCATTTCATATGAATGGAAAATGACAAAGACACACTAACCTTAAAGCCATGTTCAAATAACACTAATTTTTTTTAATAAAAATTGTGTATAGCTTTATTATTTTGGATATTAACTATAATATACACTTTAATTGTGTACTACCCAACAGGTTACACTAACATATATAACCTCAAATCATTGTATTTAGGACTATTGGTTTTTATTGGTCCCAAGTATTTCATTTTTGCCGGCGCTGGTCCCAACTATCACTTTAACTGCCAACGGTCCCAACTTTCACACATGTGTCTGCCACCAGTCCACGACTAACCGAGTACTAACTCCGTTATCTGCTGATATTATTATATATTCAAGGAGGAGAAGGGTTTTTTGTTATTAATATACACGCAGGCAGCCACGTCAAGGTTTTTTAACACGTAGGATGGACACGTCATCTAAAACATAACGGAGTTAGTACTCGGTTAGTCGTGGACTGGTGGCAGACACATGTGTGAAAGTTGGGACCGTTGGCAGTTAAAGTGATAGTTGGGACCAGCGCCGGCAAAAATGAAATACTTGGGACCAATAAAAACCAATAGTCCTTGTATTTATCTAAAATTAAAATTACTAAGTAATATAATATTGAAATGATTTGAATTTATAACTGATGAAAACGATATTCTAGGTTTTCATATCCTAAATGATTTTTGGAAAGCGAAAATAGTTGAAAGGGATTGAAACAGCTTTTTTTTTTTGTTAAAAATTTGAATTCTTTTAATTAAGTAATTTGTCTTATAAGACATATTAAATTTAATATATTTGAATGTATAAAAAAAGTATAAATCAAGTCATAAAATATATACTTCTCGAGCATTTTTGTCTTGAGTTATGAAAAAAAATATTGAAAACTAAATATTGATCTTCTTGTTGCTAACCTTTTATACTGCACAAAAAAATCATATAAATAATTGATAGATAGTTCATATAGTAAATCGTTATTCATATGAATTATAATTATAATATTAAACTTCAATGATTTAATGCTAAACACAGAGATATATATAAAATGTGTTCTTCATGTTTGCAATATTTATATAAAATGGTTGTTGAAAATTAAGAAAATACACATTTTCCTGAGTTCAAATACATATGAGAAAATTTTAAATCCAAATTTGAAACAAATCTTATATAAAAAATTATGCATTGCTGCTCAAATCCTAGTCTAAAAACAAGTTATAGTTTACCTTGATTTTAATTACCTGTGATTTTAAAATTTTATTCTAATAGGTCTGCAACTTTAATTTTGATATTTTCTTATTTTATTATCTTTCAACATTAATGTTAATGAATAAATCGAATAGGATTTATATTCAAGAAAAATAAACTTCAGTCATATATTGAAATGAATCCAAATATAAGGATCAATATTGAAATGTTAAAAAAAAGCTATGAAAGTGACAAGTGGCAAAAATATGTATTTATTTATTAGAATAGATAAATTTGTGATAGTGAAAATTCGCAAGGCCTTTGATGGATTCTATTTTGCTTTGTAGATATTGGGATCTCATGGTGAGCAATATAATGGCTTTGTGACAGACTTTTTACGTAACTCAGGGATTCGAAAGAAATGTTATTCCTCTTTTTCATTACATTGACTTCTAAAGTATATAGCCCGTTGTTGGTTAAAAATTTCAGTGGTATAAGATTAGCACTAAACTATTGGCTAATTGTTTGACTAAGCTGGTAGGCTCGGTGGTTAGTATCGAACAATATGCTTTTGTTATAGATTCTTAATGGAATCATGAATGCCATTGTAGATTGGTACAAAATTAAAAGGGAAGAGATTGATGCAACACTTGAGGATATGAGTGCGGAAACAGTTATGCTTTTAGAATGTCAACCTATTTTCACTATGCTCATGCCCTAGTTGTGAATGACATGCTTTTGTTGGGTGTTTAATTATTGAAAAGAAAACCCAAAAGGTTAATTAAAAACCTAAAATAGTGGAATTGATCATTTCATTTCGCTTATGATTTTATATTACTTTGTCACACACCTTTTATAATCTCAGTATATACTTTATTTTATACACTAATAAATAAACACACTTAAAAATATTCATGTACAGTTAAATGCAATGGTGTGCGTAAAATAGTTATTCATGTACAGTTAATTGTAATGGTGTGTGTAAAATATTTATAATGTAACGCCTACATTAACGCAACGATAACTATTTACGACAATTTAGATAGAGATGACAATGAGTCGACTACGAGTCCATACCCATTTCTCATATTGAATTATAAAACTGTTTCATACCTAGTCTCTTACTCGTTACCTACTCAGTACCCACAAGATATGTGTGCATACACATGTAATGGGTATGCCCTTTTATGTTATAATATGGTTATGATTAAAATTATTTATTTAGATGCGGGGTAATCATTAACGGAAATCTGTTCTTAAGTGTATCTTAAAGGCCGACTTAAAATATAAAATATTCAACTATAGTTGTGGCGTTAATATCATTTTAAACATTTCAAGTTTCTAACAGCTTTTAACATACTGTTTATGGTATTAGTATAATAATATACTCGGTTTAGATACGGATAAAGATGTTTGGATAGGTGGTCGAGTTTCACCTTTTTTTAACGTCTAATTTGAAACACTGGCACGTCATTGGGTTACCCGATCATCTCTATATCCGAGTACCAGAGACCACCATCAGGAGGAAACCCATTATAGATGTGAAAACCCCCTAGCCAAACCTGAAACCCCCTATTTTTTGTTGTATGAGAGACTTGAACCTAACATCTCTACTTTTAAATAAAAGTTTTTGAGTGTCTCATTTTAACCACTTAATAGAGATCATTTAGCTCACTCGAGTTTCACCTACTACTATATCAGCATGTCCACCACAAAAGTATCTAATTCTTTCGAAAATAGTCTCATATTCAAATACTTTCTCATTACCCGTTTCAAATATTTCAGGTTGTTCCAAAATTGTTTTGTGTAGTAAAAAAATTAAAAGAAAAAACGAAAACAATCGTTTGAAAAAAGAGTTTTGTCGCATGCCTTGTTTCCTTATCCTTATTAATGAGAAAGGAAATGAAAAGTACAAACATCACTGGTGTTGGTTATTAATGAGAAACGTACAACTTTCTTATTTTTTAAAGGACATCGAAAATATTTACGGGTCAATGACTTATTCGATCATCTTCATTCAACTCTCAAGATAAAACCAAGTATATGTGAAAAAACATCATGGACCAACTTGTAACCTTTTTTTTTGTCACATAAGATTTGAACCTAAACTCATTTTTTAATGAAATATTCGAATATCTCATTTCAATTACTTACATAGGAGATCTTTAGTGGAAACGTACAAATAACTAATCATGCAATGTTTTTTTTTGTTTTGAGACCATATACTTTTTTTTATCTTTGTAATTTGAATATGTTTATTTATTGATATCACGAGTCATGTCTCTAGACTATTAATGGATCCACTTATGTCAATATGGTAATTTCTCAAACACCCCCCCCCCCCCCCCCCACCAAATGTTATAAAGGAACCCATTCGCCCCTTCGCAACATATACCCATTTTTTGTGGATCTTTTTTCAACTGATTTGATGGTCGACGCAATTTTGTAGTGTGTGCAGAGGGGTCGGTCGCTTCTCGATACTAATATGCATGGGAGGCTCGAAGGGTGTGCGAGCCGCACCATCGGCTGGGGCACAAAAGTTTCGTGGGCACAAACTTTTCTTATACATATTGCATATATATGTTTTTTTGTGTTAAAAATAAGGTTATTTGCAATGATTTATGAGATAATTATATGCTCAGAATGGTTCCGTAGAGTGTAGAGAGGGGCCGGTCGCTTCGCGATATTGATATGCAATTATGCACGGCCTTATAACCATATACTCCGTGCGGGAGGTTGTTTCTCACATATTAAGCCCATGGATTTACCTCCCAATATATTATAACTCCGGCCGTGATTTCTCTGTTTAAATTAAAAAAGACATTTGCATATTTCTTCCTCAGTATATTCTTAAACAAGTAAAATGCCCGCCCGCGTTGCGGGGGCGAAAATCCAGGGGTGGACTTACTCATATAGTAGGGGTGTTGGCCGTCTCTGTGAAAAAAATAAATAATTAGCATTATTATAGTGGTAAAATCCTTACTGACTCTTGTGAAATTTTAATACCGACTCTTGTGGAATTTTAACATCCTATGAATGATGAAAGAAATATAGAAGAAAGAAGATCATAAGAAGATAAAACTTTTCTCCGGTTGTGCAGCGGTGATTACATCACGATGTTTGAAACTTTGGTTGATAAAGAAGAAATAGTAAAAGATAAAGTGGGATGCCCTAATTGTTATTTATTTACATGGGCCTTTCAAATTTACTTTGTGGGCCAGGAAGGCTAAAACAAAAACTTATTTTACTGAAAGCGTTTTTTGGGTTTGAAAGTCAATAATAGAGGCTTTATTAAGACATCAACATCCATGTTACTTGCACAAACTTTAAAAAAACTAGAAGTCTCTTATTATAGTTTATTTACCAAGCGAGAATTACAGTGTGCCCAGTTACCCTCAATCATAAATCTGGTTCCATGAATGACAATGTAATGTAAATGATGTTTTTGTTATATTTTAGAAAATATAAATCGTAGAGAACAAGACCTTAAATAAATTATATTTTAATTATGCATTTCTAATAATATTGTGTTTGAATATATATACGAGTGGTAAACCCAACCTAAATGGATTGTTTTGGGTTAAGATGGATAGACTTTAAAAGTAAAATGGGTTAATATGGATCATAAAAATTCTTCAAGTGGGTCAGGATGAGTTGAAAATATACAAGTGAGTTTCATTTATAGGTTAAAATGGGTCAAAACAAAATATCCAAGTTATCCAAAAAAACAAAATATCCAAGTTATCCAAAATTTATCTAATTCAAAATACCCAAACTATCACGTGCGAAACAAACTCATCTGAAAACCAAAAAACGATCAAAACGAAACAAAAACCCCGAACCGATTAAAACGAAACAAAAACGAAACTGAACCGAAATAGAAAAACGACCAAAACGAAACAAAAAAAAATGGGAATGAAACCGAAAAACTAACCAAAACGAAACAAAAAAAGCAAAATGCAACCGAAAAGCTAACCAAAACTAAACAAAAACATCGAATCGATCAAACCGAAACAAAACTGAATCGAAATAGAAAAATGACCAAAATGAAACAAAAAAACCCGATATGAAACCGAAAAGTTGACCAAAACGAAACAAAAAAAAGTGAAATGCAACTGAAAAGCGAACCAAAACAAAACAAAAAACACCGAACCGACCAAAACGAAACAAAAACACCGAATCGACCGAAATAAAACAAAAAAAACAAAACGAAACTAAACCGAAATAGAAAAACGACCAAAACGAAACAAAAAAAAAACGAAATGCAACTGGAATCTGACCAAAACAAAACCAAAACAATGAAGCGACCAAAGCGAAACAAAAATCCGAAACGAAACTGAACCGAAATAGAAAAATGACCGAAACGAAACGAAACAAAAAACCGAATTGAAACTGAAAAACTAACCAAAAGGAAACATAAAAAAAGTAAATGCAATTTAAAAACAGAACCAAAACGAATCAAAAACACCGAACCGACCAAACGAAACAAAAAAACTGAAACGAAACTAAATTGAAATAGAAAACGACCAAAACGATACAAAAAAACCGATATGAAACCGAAAAAGTGACCAAAACGAAACAAAAAAAAAAAGCGAAATGCAATCAAAAAGCTTACCAAAACGAAACAAAAAAACTGAAACGTAGCCGACCAAAATAAAATAAATGAATAGAAACGAAACAAAAAAAAACGAAATGAAACCGAAAAAACTGACTAAAACAAAACAACACTGAAACCGAGAAAACGAAATCATTGAAACCGAGCAGATACCGAAACCGACCGAAATGGAAAAAAAAACGAACCGAACCCCCCCCCCCCCCTCAAAAAACTCAAACCTGAACCAGTACAAAACGTTTTTTTTTATTATGAACAAGGATGATGGGGGAAACATTTTAGTTATTTTACATTTTGCATTTTTTATTTATATCTTGAGTTATTATTTTTTTAATAGTTTTTTTGAATATTTTTTTGATTGGTTTTTAAAACCCTTTGTATGTCAACATTCACTTGGACCAAGATGGATTAGTTTTACCCATCTTGACCCTTATCCATCCTAACCCTGTATCCATCCTGACCCATACTCATCCTGACTCATCACCCAAATCCAACCTAACTCACTCCCATTGCCACTCTATATATATATATATATATATATATATATATATATATATATATGTGTGTGTGTGTGTGTGTGTATATATTGTGTATGACGTGAACCGCTTCGACCCATTCATAACCAATGAAGCGAACAAAAGAATTATATATATACCGGTTTGACCCGACCCGATTAGCCGAACCATAACAATTTTTCTATATAACTAGTTACCCAAAAATATTCCGACGCCTGTGAAAAAAATTCCTAGATCCGTCACTGGTCAAAATCCACGTGCACACGCTTGTTCGCATTGCAGCGCGCAGTTATGTGAGTACACCAGCGAACGTTGTGGTGCAGTAAACCATTAAAAAGTCTCACATGTTAGCGGGGAATTCTCCGAACATGGAAACTACACGTGGAGTAAAAATCTTAATGCTTAGACCATGTGTACTGCAAACGTTATGGCCGCGTTGTGGGGTGAAAACGCGGGGGTTACACCCCCCCCCCCCCCCCCCGCGTTATGTTAAATTGATTTTTTGGTGCGTTGTACACAAAACGCGCAAATGGCACACAAATCAAAAAATATTACCGTTATATGTTACCGTTGAGAATCGATGTTAATAGCCGTTGGGGTGGGTCTTGGAGCATGCTTGTTGGGTGGTGGTGACTGGTGTCCGGTGAGAGGTTGGATGTTTTCGGCGAATCGATGTTGTTGACGGTGATGTTGTGGCTGGAAGTTTTCCAGCGAGTTGATGTTTCCAGCGAGCTTTCCATGGATGGTGATGGTGACCGGCGAGTTGGGTGGTGGTGATGTGGTGGTTGATCACCGGCGAGATGAGGTGTGGTTGATGGCCGGAGATGGTGATATATCTGAAAATGATGTGCTCCACTATATATTATTATTATTCTTGTATCAAGAGGTGTCCAGAGATGGTGGTTATATATATATTTTTTTTGAGTTTAATGAATTATTATTTAAAAAAAAAACAAAAACAATTAATGGTGACTACGCCACGTGGCGCATAACCCCTGGTAGTGGAGAGTTATGACTACAACATGTTTTTGTACAAAATCATAACTCTGACTGGGCGTCACGTGGCGCATAACCCCTGGTAGTGGAACTTTATGACTACACATGATCTTACAACATGAACGTAGTCAACTACTCTTGCAACCAATTTATGTTATATGAGAGAATGAAACAGATGGAATAGTTGGAACTGTCCGTTGATCATCCGAGTCTTGCGGCTGTAACTTTAGCCCAATTTAAGTGTTCAGTCAAGCAACTAAATATATTGAAATTTAGACGGTACATTGTTGGACCAGTTTATAACAATAAAAGGAAAAAAACGTACGAAAATCAATGCTTTTGAATTTAAATTTTATAATATATAAAACTTTGTGTAGTTGCGCCTGACCGTCCAAATTCCAGGATGCGGGTCGTATCATACAACTTCCTTCCTTATTAATTTTACGGCCATTAGAAATATTGATGGGTCATCGACTTACCCAATCATCTTCACACAACTCTCAGGATAAACCAAGTATATGTGAAAAAACATCCAGACCAACATATAACATTTTATTTTTGTCAAATATGATATTTGAATCAAACTCTCCCCCAGTTTTTTAATAAAATATCTGAATATCTCATTTTAATTACTTAGATAGGAGATCTTTAGTGGAAATGTACAAATAACTAATTATGCAATGTTTTTTGTTTGAGATCATATACTTTTTTTTTATCTTTGTAAATTTGAACATGCTTATTTATTGATATCACAGAGTCATGTCTCTAGACTATTAATGGATCTGCTGATGTCAATATGGTAATTTCCCATCCTCCCTAAATGTTATAAAGGAACCCATTCGCTCGTTCGCAACATATACCCATTTTTGTGGATATTTTTTCTCCAACTGATTTGATGTTTTACGCAATTTCACATAGTCCGGAGAGGGGTCGGTCGCTGATGTACACCACCTTATATTCCTACACTTTATGTAGAAGGTTGTTTCCCACCTTTTTAACCCATGGATTTACCTCTCAGGATATTATAATTCCGGCCGTGATTTCTCTGTTTAAACTATAAGAAGGAATTGCATATTTCTCTCTCTCTAGTTTATTAAATGCATATATACTGGCAACTGTTTATGATTCGGTAAATATACATTTAAGAAGCTAGTGAGAATGAAATATGTAATAGTCCACAAATTAAATTGTATAAAGTATTTATGATGTGATTTTACAACAACATATCATGCATTGAAGGGCACGCAAAGTAAAGATGGTTGTTAAAATTAAATTTTAAAGATTAATATATTTTCTGATTTAATTCAAAGCTATTATACGTTATCTTGTTAAAGGTGTTGTGAAAATCATATTTATTGTCTTATTTATTTCTTTTTATTATATAACGATTTGTATCTACATTTATTTTGTACGTTTTAATGGTTTGCTTGTAGCAAGTGAAATATCTTATTTATGATCCCCGGTTAAGGGATTACTTTACATAATAAAATGACCATTGTTCATTTACAAATTATATATACTTATTATTAATTATTACCTTTTCGAGCGGCAACTTTGATTATAACGGCAACCTAACAAGACGCAAGAATCAAATCAAGAACAAACAACAAGATTGGAAGTAAGATATTACACCGATCGGTCTAATTTAAAATTTTTAAATGACATGTTTTTTATCCAATTGAAGCCCATACGAGTTATTAGAGAGGACGGGACACCAATATGGGTAGGAGGCATGACTTCGATGCCACATGGTAACACCGTCGCCATCCCATGTGAGTAGGTTGAATAAGTTCATTTCATAGCAAAGCTTTACGACATAAAATTGATTTGTTTTTAACATTTATTGTACTTGGACAACTAAAAAATAAGATACTTGAGGGTATAAAATTTTTTTTGGAGATGTGTGATAATACTTATTAGTGTACCTTCCCCTCCTATTAATAATATCGTGTTTTGTTTTTTTGTTTTTCTTTTTCACATAGTGATATTCTTGGATTCCTTTTCTTTTTTTTTTCTCACTTTTTTAATTATATTATTCTGTTAATATTTTAATTACTTGCTTTACAACAGAAAATAAAAACAATTAAATTTGTAAAAGTTAAAATCAGTGTTTCAAAACCCGGTTCAAACCGGCCGGTTGAACCGGTTAAACCGGATTTCGCACAGCATGCCGGTATTTTGAGTCCGGTATTTCTCACCGGTTTGCTTGAACATCGACCGGCGGTTTTTGTCTCAAATACCGGTTTTTACCGGCAAACCGGTTTTAAGTCCGAGAAATTTTTGATTTTGCGGCCCATATTTTTTCAAAAATACTTTTAACCCAACAATTAGCAATCAAACGTGTAAACTTTATGATTATTTTTTTAAAATTAAGTGTTTTTGCATTTTTTTTAATATGGATTAACTTTTGGATTATTTTTTGTTATATAATCATTTAGTTTTGTGTTATATTTGGATTTAAGTTAAATTTATAGGAAACTATAAGGTAAAATATTCAACCGGTTGAACCTCCCGGTATAACCCGGTTCAACCGGTTGTATCATTTTTTAGCCCAATCCGGTACAAGTAAAATTCTGGTTTTTAAAACATTGGCTAAAATCAAGAATACTTCAAATTAAACATGTTCAGATATACTTTCCCACATAATTTCATAGCCATTATCCACTAAAAGGCTTTCAAGTTTTAGACAAACAAGACCCTAAAATATATTCAAGTTTGTCCAAGAGAGTCAATAGTCGATCAATATGGGTTTGATTACTAGAGTTTGTCGTTCAATGTTCGACCGTATCAGTCATGAATTGTCGATGCTTTAGGCTTTTTGACTGATTGTATCTTTTCCTTTTAAGTGTGTTACAACAAGTGGTTTACATATATAATTGCATTATCAATAAATTAAGTACAAGTGTTTTTTTAATTAGTTTCATATCGCTTGCTCACTAAATTATGCTATGAAATAGAACGACAAACGACTCACATGACTTCCTTTCTTCTCGTTAATGGCATTTCTATTTAAAATTTGTAATTTAAAAACAATAATTAATTAAGTTAATCCAACTACAATAGAAATGTTCAAATAAGAAGTTTGATTTTTCTAAGAATGCTAGGAATGAGGGTATTTTAGTCTACTACCTTAATATTGAAAACCCACTTAATTTAATTTCAAAACCCACTTAATTAATCTTAAAACCCCATTTAAATTTTCACTCATCTTCTACAACCATCACCGCCACCCACCGCCACCACCTTGCCGAAAATGGCCACCGAAAAACACACATTGGAAAACACTATGAAAAAAACAATGAAAAAAAACACAACATATAAAACACAATGGAAAAAACAATATGAAAATAAAAAAAAACAACGACAAAACACAATTAAATAACACAATGTAAAAAATACTATGAAAAAATAAAACACAATTGTATAAAACAGTTTTGTAAAACACAGTTTTGGTAAAACCAATTTGTAAAAACCCATGAATTTTTTTTATATTTATATAACAGTATGGTACTCATATAAAAGATAAAAACACACTCGTTATTAAGATGGAATTGTTTTTAAAAAACATGTCATATAAAATAGTTATGGACGTTTTAAAATGATGGGGAAATTTGACATGTGCCTTGCATGTGGAGAGAGAAAGTTAACAAATGTGTTATCACTGTTATGCCATTACCCTTGTTTTACACTTGATTTTTTTTTATAATTTAATCTTAACCATTCAATTCTCAAATGAATGGACAAGATTATTTCATATCCTTCATACCAAAACTAATCTTCTTAGGCCATCTCCAACAGTTTTGGGTTCAAACCAGCCACATCACTGCCACATCATCTTTCTTAAAAACCATCTTTTTTTACTCCAAAAATACATCTTCTCAAACCATCTTTACATATCCACATCGTCATTTACTTTTACATTTATTTTAAATAAAAATTTCACAATACTATATAATATTTATTTTTTATAATTTTTATTTGAATAAATAGCAATATAATAAAGTTTTAGGAAAAAGTAGATTAACTAAAATATAACAAATAGATAAACAAAAAAGTACATAATTAAAATGCCAATTAATAAATCGATAATAAAATCATTAAAAAACTAACCGTTAAAAAAATTAACCGCTAAACTAGTCATTACGTAAAAAATACACAAACAAAAAGACATGATTTTTGAAATAAATATAAAAAATATGTATATATATATATATAATATTTTAATTATTTTATAAATATAAATATAAATATGGGTGTATATATATATATTTATATATATATGTATGTATATGTGTGAGTGATGTTTGGAGCCCACAATGGTTGGTTTTTGTTGGTTTGAAAAACCAAACCTCAAATCTTAATTTTTGGTTTGAACCAATCACTCCAATAATTTAGATAATTTTTGACTTGGTTTAAACCTAGAAAAAGTAACTATTGGAGATGGTCTTATTATAACTCAAGCCCCAACTAAAAAAATGTGTCATTATGTTATATGTTTTGTATCTGTATACCACGTATATATACGCAATAATTCCTGGGCATGAACTTTATTTGAGGGACTGGGTACCTAGGCTAATATACGGTATTAACAACGAATGTGTGATAATAATAAGAATATTCTAGATGAATACCTTTTATTGTAAAATGTTAATATATTGATGTCATGGGAGTATGCCATGAGAGTTTTCTAGATCCACTGAGGTCAATATAGTAATTTTTCCTGCTATCTTTATACCCTAAATGTTCACTTATATAAACTGCCATTGCGCCTATTCTGCATCACACACCCATTTTTATCTCTTATAGTTATAAACCCTAGCCGTCATTTATTTTTCTTTCACAAGTTTTAGTTAATTGATGTTCATTGAAGTTGGATCCACTCGTTTTGGGTTTGGATTTGAATGGATATGGTGGATAGGATCTTGGAGAGGTCTTTATCTCTCAAGACATTAGTGTTTTCGATCGTGATTTCACTGTTTAAATGAGGTGGTATAAATCATTTTTGATTTGATTTGAGTAGGCTGCTTCATTATTTGATTTGAGTAGGCTGCTTTGAATGAAGGTAAAGTAGAAGAAGCATAATCGTTAGTAAAATCAAATTAAAATGATTAATATCTTTTTCTTCAAGGAAGGTAAAGTTGAAGATGCTATCGGGACACCGAAACGAGTAAAAAGACTCTTAAGAAATCGGACTACAACTCGGGCATCATTCGGCCTCAACCTGCTTTAAAACATAATCAACGGCCACGAGTATGTACTTGTTCCCACGCGAAGATGGAAACGATCCCATGAAATCAATGCCCCACACGTCGAAAACCTCACAAACCTGAATTGCATTTTGGGGCATTTCATTTCGTGAGGAGATGTTGCCGATACGCTGGCAACGATCACAACTCCTCACAAATGCATGTGCGTCCTTAAAAATCGAAGGTCAATAAAAACCGGTTCATAGGATTATTCTTTGATTTTTTCATAAACATTATGATAAGGATCAAATTTTAAATTGGACATTTGAACCTAATAACAGAATCGCAATTGGTCGGGTGAAAACAGAATCACTTACCAGAACGGGAATCGCAATTAATAAAATCACAAAACATAATCGCTTACCAGAGTAATCGCTAAAATGGATTCAAAGATTGAACGGGATTTTTAGTTTGAGTCAAAGATTGGTCAAGGGTTTGAATCCAGGCAAGCTGGTTCATCCTATATGTTTGTTAAATAGCCAAGTTTCATAAGATTTATAATGTATTTTGTATTAGGTTTTCAAATTGCATTAAAAAATTATATTGTAAATCTTTGTCATTTGAATTTTGTTGTTACTAGTTTTACTAATAGTGTAAAAGTCATTAACCGTCATTTGTCTTTTCCGCAATTCTAACTCTTCATTGATAACCAATAACCTACAACAGTAGATTTATGCCCTTCTAAATTGTCACGCCAAGGGTCTACTTTTTAAGAGTAATAAACTAATAATCTAATTATTTTTGTATATAAATACTTTTTAAGAGTAATAAACTAATAATCTAATTATTTTTGTATAAAAATGACTAATATAGTACGTAATATTTAGCATTTTTCAATTTTAGAGCTAAATCGATCGGGTGTGAGTATAAAACATATGTTATTTCTTGAAACATTGGAAGTTGGAATTGATATTGGAGTGATATAATAAAGTTGTGCCTTATATTAGAGAAATCTGGAATTTGCCTCCCTGGGTTATATCGTCGCTGGATGGAATAGCCACTGAAAAAAATTTTGCGAATGTTGCGCCACTGTATTTCTTCGGCGGGTCAGTCTATGCCCCTGCCATCAGTTGACCGACCAAAAAGGTTGAAATGACCATTTTACCCCTGAGCTTATAATTAAATAAAAAATTTGTTTCAAATGGTGTAGCGGCCGGGGTTCGAACCCCGGACATTTGGTTAACAACAAACAAAACTTACTGTTTGAACTGAACAAGTGTTTGTTTATACTTATTCTATATGAAATATATATTCCTTCTTTTCATTAAAGAGTTTTTCATCCTCATCATCATTTTCTCCCTATATCCATTTTTTCCATATCTTTATCCTCATAATCATCATATATATCATCATAATCATCATATCTATATCATCATAATCATCATATTTTTAAACTTTTCATCCGAAACGAACCGTTTTTACTAAACTTTTCGCCCGAAAATAACAAACGAGCCGTTTTTTAGTAAACTTTTCACCCGAAAACAACCAAACGACCCGTTTTTTAAGTAACTGTTCACCAGAAAACAACCAAACGCGCCGTTTTTAGTAAACTTTTTCGCCCGAAAACAAAGAAACGCGTCGTTTTTTAGTAAACTTTTAACCCGAAAACAACGAAACGCTTCGTTTTTAGTAAACTTTTCGCCCGAAAACAACCAAACGGGCCATTTTTTAGTAAACTTTTCGCCCGAAAACAACCAAACGAATCGTTTTTTAATAAACTTTTCGCCCGAAAACAACCAAACGCGCCGTTTTTTAGTAAACTTTTCTCCCGAAAACAACCAAACGCGCTGTTTTTTAGTAAACATGTCGCCAGAAAACAACCAAACGGGTCGTTTTTTAGTAAACTTTTCGTCCGAAAACAACCAAACGAGTCTTTTTTAGTAAACTTTTTCGTCCGAAACAACGAAACGCGCCATTTTTAGTAAACTTTTAACCCGAAAACAACGAAACGCGCCATTTTTTAGTAAACTTTTCGCTCGAAAACAACCAAACGCGAACTTTTCGCCCGAAAACAACGAAACGAGCCGTTTTTAGTAAACTTTTCGCCCGAAAACAACGAAACGGCCCATTTTTTAGTAAATTTTTCGCCCGGAAACAACGAAACGGGCCGTTTGTTTAGTAAACTTTTCACCCGAAAACAATCAAACGGACTGTTTGTTAGTGAACTTTTCACCCGAAAACAACTAAACGAACCGTTTTTTAGTAAACTTTTCACCCGAACTGACCCCGAAAACAAACGAACCATATTTTAGTAAACTTTTCAAACGAAAACAACCGAAATAACCATTTTTTGTAAACTTTTCAACTGAAACGACCCCGAAAACAATCAAAACGAACCGTTTTTTAGTAAACTTTTTACTCGAAAACAACCAAGCGAACCATTTTCTTATTAACTTTTCACCCGAACCGAACGACGACCGGAAAATGAGATGACCGGAAAAACGAGATGGCCGGAATCCATGGCGGAGGTGGTTGCCGTGGTGGCGGGGTGATGGCCGGAAAAACGAGATGACCGGAAAAACGTGATGGCCGGAATTCATGGCTACGGTGGTTGCCGTGGCGGCGGCGTGGTGCCGGAGGTTAGGGGTTTTGATCGGAATGATTTATGGGTGCGGTGGTTGAATTATTGAAGCGATTGGTGCTGAGATTTGAGAAATTTGAGGGTTTGAGTGATGAAATCCAGGGTTTGAGGAACAAGTATGTTTGAGGTTGATGAAGATGAAGATGAGCTAATGATGAAGATGATGATGATCTGCTGCTGTTGTTGTTAGCTGATGATGAAGATGAGTATTATTATTATTAATATTATTATAATTATTATTATATTATTACTATTATTATTATTATTATTAGAAGATTACTAAAATACCCTAAATATGTTGGTATTATTATTAAAATACCAATAATCGACTGATGGTCAACTGACGGCAGGAGTCAGACTGACCCGCCGGAGAAACACAGTGGCGCAACATTTGCGAATTCTTTTTCAGAGCTATTCCATCTAGCGATGATATAACCCAGGGAGGCAAATTGCAGATTTCTCCTTGTATTATTTGATATCTTTTCATTAAAATTGTTGAAACATTGTTTTTGCTGGAGAGTTAAAACTGTCTCAAAATCTCCACAGTCATAGTCAATGATACGGATATAATTATCCAATATCAATTGATTCTAAACTGGTTATGAAGCAAAAGTTATTATTTCATTTCATACTTCTATACTAAACCTTGTATGCATTTGTCATAATTAGTGATTGTACATCATGACCTCATTATTCTAATATACCTAATTTTTATTTTTTTCTTTAAAAATCTATTCACTCGGTAAAAGTAAAACCCAACAATAATATTGCTATTCTCTTAAGCCCTACTTTTGTTCTTTTAAATTTTAACCATGAATGAGCATCTCAATCCAATCTTCTTTTGGGCCTTTGTATCCTAGGGGCACAATTTTAGAAGGACGTTGCACTGGAACGTGTCGGATGGATTCGGTTGGGGTCTGGGCTCGGGTTATTTTGTGTTATTTTTAGTTATTTTCTTAGACGTATCATCATGTAATTTAATTAAAGTATAATACGCATAATTGTTCCAAAAGTTATATTTGAACGTTTTGTATTTTTATCTTCCAAAAAAGGTAGAAGTTATATTATGCTGAGAAAGAATCGACCATTTCGGAGAAAAGGGCCAAAAGGCAATCAAAAGATTTAAAGTAAATAAAAACAATTATTGTTTTTTAAGTTTCTTTACACCGAACAAAAGATTATAACGCTTCAGGTGATGCAATTCTTTGTTTGTACTAATGCAAAAATGTTTTTGTTGTACGGTAATATTGGTACATGTCGCCCAATATGTAAAGGTTGTAAGGGATACCAGATTCATTTAAAACGATCCATTGTAATTCACATCTACTGCGATCATGTAAATCGATCGAATGGGTTATATGATACATGTCACCCAATTAGTGGTGGACCTATGAAAATTTTCATAGGCGTCGATTTTTTTTTGTCGGTACTCAGATTCTTATCATATAAATACACAAGTGTATATTTTATGAGAGATTTAAAAATACGCAACTTACATCGTAATACAATAGCATATATGTCATAGAATGAAGTTTTGATCCAGAACCTGCAAATAATCAATGGTATTAGTAAAATATGAAGAATGATCAACTACTTGAGCTATAGAATCTTCATCCATGATTTTTGAAAACTTGCTACCAAATACGCACACAAATATACAATCAATCTAGGTTAAGATTCATAATTATTATCACGGCCACGGATCGAAAATGGATTAATCTATAGAGATTAGAAAACGGCTATTTAGAAGGTTTGAAGAAACACTGATCGACCCCAGGCAGATTACGGATAATCTGGGGGTTAAATAGATGTTTCCCACGAGGGGTTAGATCCGGCAAAGATGGTTCTTCTGATAACCTGCAAAACAGACACCGTGAGCTCGTCACTGAGAAGGGAGGGGTACCTCCTTGTGACCACCCTCCGGCGTGAGAATCAGACTAGATTGCTCTTAAATATAAGTGTATATTAAGAGAATGACTAGAGCAGATATCAGGTAATATATCAAGATATGAGATATGAGATAAGATCATACCATTCCAAGGTGTTGGAGTATTTATAGCCGAAGGTAGGTTTCCAAGCAGGTACAGCCGGCTGAATAGTGTTCCTGTTCTGCCAACTGTGGCTATTCCTGTTCCACTAACTGCAGGCCATGCCATGCCATGCACGTGTACTATTCCTGTTCCACTAACTGCAGGCCATGCCATGCACGTCCTCCGACAGGTTGGTGTGTAGGCAGCGGCTAATAGTGACATACAGTATAAGAGCGTGCTGCTCGTCATACTGTTGTCAGTGAGCTGTCGTATCCGGGAGATCTTGGCGAACCACTCCGCCTGGTGGTAGTGAGACCACTGTTCCGGAGGTTGAGACGGCTGTCACCTCCGGGCAGCCTAGTGTGACGACGGTGAGCGGCGTGAAAAGGCCGGCTCCATCGGGTTCGTCCCCGCCTGTCAGAACCTTTAGGCTCAAGAAAACCCGTAAGTATAATCTTCCTTTAACTGCATAGCTTTCCACCATTATACTTATATCTTCTTTGTGCAGGCGTGGATGCTACCACATTCCAGGGTGGAGCGGGGAGGAGCACTTCCGGACCCATGACGGTAGGTTTGGTCAACCTACCTGAGGCGATGACCCAGGCGTCTGCGCCTGCTTCAGTTGGTTCAGTTGCTCACCCGGTTGAGCCAACTGTTCCAACTGTGATGACATCTTCGCCGGCTGTCAGTGCCATATTTACTGATTCCTTCACTGAGCCGGCGGTGAATGTTACTGTGGATTCTTCCGCAGCCGCGGCCGCGGTTGTGAGTTCACCTCCGGTGAGTTCACCTCCGCTGGTTTCTACAAAGGCAGCCTCCGCTATGCCTCCTCCGGCGCCGGCGACTACGGCCGGTCCTTCAGGTATGTCCGGGGTTGGGGCGTCAAGCCAATCTCTGCCTCCTTCCCATCTGCCTGACCTCTTGGATGGATATCCGTTAGGTTCGGGTGATGGGTTTGGCGGCTACAGGCCTGTCGTCGACCCTACAGGTGCGTAGGGTTATTTTGGCCTTTATTTTATATATATATATATATATATATATATATATATATATATATATATATATATATATTTATCATCTTTTCCTAACTGCTTTTTGCTTTTGCAGTGTCGGATTCCAATGAAGTGTATGTTCCACGATGGAACATCCGCCGAGGAACAACCCTTCGGACGCCTGTAGAATGTGTCGAATGGGCGCGCCACGCCGCCCCCGCCGGTGCGCTGGGGGAAGCCATGTCCAGCTACCAGGAGGGTAGGCTGTCGAATGAACTGCGGATTCTCCTTGCCCGGATGCAGCCGCGCGTCGAGTTACTCTGTCGTGAAAACGACAAGTTAAAGACGGCGTGTAGCCTGGAAGTGGCTCAGGCGCGGGCCATCCGGGAGGAGAACAAGAGGCTTGCCGCAGTGGCTGCGGAAAAGGAGAAGGCATTCCAGGCCCTTGAAGTTGAAGTTCAGGCCCGTCTCGAGGCCCGTTCCAAGGCTGCCCAAGCTGTTAATGAAAAGCTTCGGCTGGCTATGGAAACTGCACGGAACGCAACTGAGAGGGCCACCAAGGCTGAAGCTGTTGCTGAGCCTCTACGCATTGAGAATGAGGTGCTTAAAGCCAAGCTAGAGAGGCTCCAGCAGGCTCATGATGCCTTGGCTATGGAAGACGCCAAGAAGCTCCAAGAGATCTTGGACCAGAGGGGCGTGCTTGACCACACTGAGCGGAAGCTAAAGGGCGTTGAAGAGGCTGCTGCTAAGGAAGTGTTGCTCGCCAACCTTAACAAAAGTGAAGCCGAACGCGCCCGTAACCAAGCTCAAGCCGCTCTCCAGGAGGCTCTGGTTGCCAAGGAATGGCTTCTTCGAGAAGCGTTGTCTCAGGTATGCGTAATTTCATAATATCTTTACGCTTTTCTTTGTAAATAGAATAGGTTTTGATACTTGTATTTTTTCTTGTAGGTTGTGCATCGAGTCTTCACGGACACATCATACGACGATGCCATGAGCGCAGCTCTCAACGCTTCTCATGAGGATGGGGAAAAGGCCGGCTTCCTGCTTGGTCTAGGGTTCGTTGAAAAAGGCATCCCGCCTTCCAACTTCCCTTTATATGATGTGGATACCGAAGCTGTATATGACCAAGCAGTGAACCAGTATGCCGCCTTCCCGCATCCGGTGGTGGAGAAGGTGAACGAAGTTGCTGCTGCTGATGATGGGCTAGCCATTCAAAAGACCTTCCTTGAACCGCCACAGCCAACTGATGGTGCGGGTACAAGTGGGTTTGGAGGGAGTGGTCCTGAAGCTTGAACCTTAAGATCCCTTCCCATTGTTATTTATAGGTTTACATTGTCTAGATTTATATTCATGTAGGCGGGTAGTTACCCGGCCATTCTTGTAATACTTGAATTATTATGAAATATAAATCTTTGTGCGGGTAGGACCGCTACTTTCACTGGATGACTTGCTTTATAAACGTTATATGACTTGCTCATGCATACTTTAGTTTAAATTAGCAACCTTCCAAGTGTTCTGAATAAGTTAACATTTGAACGTGGTAGATAATAGGTTGAAGTTTTGCTTCCTCCTTCGTGATTGTGCGGGTAAGACCATCACTTGCACTTAGGATGGCTAAACTTTACCAATATCTGACCTGCGTGGAGGTTTTCCTCATCTTTTCCTTAGAAATTTTCTAAGTGTTTAGAATAAGTTAACCTTTCGACGCGCGGTTGTCAATAGGTTAGTTCGGTTTCTTCTATTATGATTTGTGCGGTTAGGACCGGCACTTTCATTTAGTGGGATGACCAAACTTTACCTATGACTGACCTGCGTGAAGGTTTGCCGTTTTTTTTTGTTTATGCGGGTTTTGCCGCCGTCCACACGCAACGATTTCTTTACACTTATTTATGCGGTGAAAACCGGCATTTCAGTGTTTTGAATAAATTAACCGTTCGACGCGCGGTTGTCAATAGGTTAGTTCGGTTTCTTCTATCATGATTTGTGCGGTTAGGACCGGCACTTTCATTTAGTGGGATCACCAAACTTTACCTATGACTGACCTGCGTGAAGGTTTGCCGTTTTTTGTGTTTATGCGGGTTTTGCCGCCTTCCACACGCAACGACTTCTTTCCCCACTTATGTATGCGGTGAAGACCGGCATATCAGTGTGGAAAGTTCACAAGTATAAATGTAAGACCATCAGCGTCAATGTGATAAGGAGAATCATTTCCATTAGAAGTGGCTCTGGGGCTTTCTTTTACAAGTTTGGAATTGATCTATATGCAGATTGTGTAATTGAGCTCCCTTCCATGTTCTTGGGAGTGTCATCGAGCCTTTCGAGCCAATATGCACTTGGTTCGGAATCTCGTTGTTTACGCAGTATGTAGTCTCCAACATTGAAGCTGCAATTTTATTCGTGTTTTCCCCAACTGGGGTTCTACACGCATCAGCCTGTTCAGCGTTCGTTACGCCACGAGGTGCGCGAGCGTCCCATCTCTGACACATGGTTCGACGATGTCCTTCACGTCTGTGCATTCTTCAGTGTTGTGGCCTTTTGTCCTGTGAAAGTCACAGTATTTGCTCCGATCAGCATTGTGACGATGTCGGATTATTGGAGCCTTTGGCCATGGGAGCTTCTCAGTGGCGAATATCTCGGTGACGCTTTTAGTGAATGGCGTCCATCTGGAGTTCTGGTTCGACTGTACGTTATCCCTTCCGCCTAACCGATGTTGCAAGCCGGATGAGGTGTCAAAGTTTACACTTGACTGCCAAATGCCTAGCTTCTGCTTTTTGTTTAGTCGGGCGGTAAGGACGTTGTCTTCTCTTGTTTTCTGGGTGTAGAGGTTTGTGCTCTGGGGGAGATCTCTACCCAATTGCTTCTCCGTTTCCGCAAAGCGTTTAGCTGTTGTCATGATGGCATCCCATGTGGATGGCATGCCATCTTTACCCGTTAAGGTGCGGATGAGCTCTGGGTCATTCGCGCCCTGGATGAAAGCAGCGCGAATATGATCTTCGCTAATACTACCCAGACTTAGCTTCTTTGAGTTGAAGCGAGTGATGAAGTCTGGCAAAGATTCATCTTCCTCTCGAATGCAATTGAGGATTGTCCATTGCTCTTCGGTATACTTTCTTTGTTGGCTGAAGTGTTGGCTAAACTTCTGTTGGAAGTCTGCCCAATCGTAGATGTGGTGGACCGGTAGACGGTCGAACCACGCTCTGGCTGCTCAAACCAGCGTCATCTGGAACATGTAACACCACATGGGTTCCGTCCAGTTGCTGACGGTTGCCCCGCTATGAATCTGTTCAAATGATCGTCTGGGTCGGATATACCATCATAAGTGCCGATGTTGGACATCTGTTTGGCACTTCTTGGGGCGATTGCTTCCGCAATGTCCCTTGCAAACTTGGAGGTTCCCGCATTTGCAGCGGTTAGTCTGAAGGTTTTAGAGAAGTCACGTGGGTTTCCACCCGCGTTTTTTGGTATGAAGGTTTCTCCAAAATTCCTTCTCGGTTGGAAGTCCGTTTCCTTACGCTTCCCTTTCGCCCTATGGCGAGGGTTTGCGTCGGTGTCGGATTCCTCCGAATCATCGTCCGAGTACTCGCACTCACTGCTCATGTTGAGCTGTTGAGTGCTTCCGAATTCGTCAGCCTGTTGGAGTGAACGCAAGCGTTCATCCAACTCAGCTTGGAATTCCTTCTGACGTGCTTCGGCCCACGCTTTAACTTGATCGAGTGTTTGGCGGGGGAGCCTCGTCTGTTGTCTCTCCAACTGGGTATTGGTGAATCCCAGTGAAAGATTGTTTACTGCACTTGCCCCGGCTCGGGTAACCGGGGTAGTGTTCGTAAAATTTGTGTGCTCGCCGGTGTTCCTCCCAGTAGCTGGGGTTGTGATTACGGGGATTTCTTGGTCACTCGCTGGCTTTGGCAGCGGAGTAACCTTAACCATCTTTCCAGAAGTTTGAAAAAACTGAAAATGAATTAGTTCTAGCTTTTATGCACGGTTGGCGCCAATGAAGAAACACTGATCGACCCCAGGCAGATTACGGATAATCTGGGGGTTAAATAGATGTTTCCCACGAGGGGTTAGATCCGGCAAAGATGGTTCTTCTGATAACCTGCAAAACAGACACCGTGAGCTCGTCACTGAGAAGGGGGGGTACCTCCTTGTGACCACCCTCCGGCGTGAGAATCAGACTAGATTGCTCTTGAATATAAGTGTATATTAAGATAATGACTAGAGCAGATACCATATATCAAGATATGAAATATGAGATAAGATCATACCATTCCAAGGTGTTGGAGTATTTATAGCCGAAGGTAGGTTTTCAAGCAGGTACAGCCGGCTGAATAGTGTTCCTGTTCTGCCAACTGTGGGCTACGCACATGCCATGCTGGTGGTTGGTGGATAGGCAGCGGCTGATAATGACCAGGCCGGCTGTGTACTATTCATGTTCCACTAACTGCAGGCCATGCCATGCACGTCCTCCGACAGGTTGGTGAGTAGGCAGCGGCTAATAGTGACATACAGTACATGAGCGTGCTGCTCGTCATACTGTTGTCAGTGAGCTGTCGTATCCTTGGTCAGATCTTTTGTCCATACCTCGTCAGGTACAGTACAAAAGATCCTCCAGTATCATACGGACTGACTCATTTGGGTGGGAGTTCTCCCGGCTTTGCGCGGGAGTGTTCCCGGCTTGCTCATTCCTTCTTCAGGTGACTACTGAATTATTTAAGAGTTAAGTGCCTTGTGCGTGTAGCTTTGCTGCGCAGGTAGCCTTCCCTGATGGCTTGTATCCGCAGCTGCGGGAACAGGCAGAGTACACCATTAGGAGGCTTTTCCTGCGGGAACAACTTGCGTACTGCGTGTAAGGACGTCACGTCTCTGAGCATGGTGGGTCCTGCGGACCCAGTTGGTTTCTGCCCAGACGTCCCTCTTAAAGGTGAGTTTTGCGGGTCCAACTGGGCTCTGCTGGGACCTACCTCTTCAAGGTTGTAACGCTTCGAAATAGGACTCTGGAGACTTTTGGTGAAACGATCCAAATGCCACATAAACGGATAAGCAACAAACCCACATGTTTTATGGATTAATCATTGAAGATAATGATGGAAGCTTTCCGAAGTTATCAACAAATCAAATTTACTTTTCTCTTGCAAATTTGAATGTTAATTGTTTGCTAGTTTATTCTTTATCTCTTAATTTATTAGTTTACCTATAAATACAATTGAACCTTCTTTAACTTTATTAAATCAATAAATTATTTGGGCCTCTTCTCTCTTGTAGCTTTTGATTTCTTGAAAATTATCAATATTCGGATAAACTAATTGATAGGTTTTATTCGGAACAATCGATAATCTCAAACAAAATAAAAGCTTGAAGATAGAATAGACCAAAGCAATTATTTGATTAAAAAATAACTAAAAAGGCTTCGAAAAGGAAAAAATAAAGAGAAAATGAATAAACATGACAGAAAGATAAAGTAAATTACATTGTTGATAACTTTTGAAAGATAACCTTTATTATCTTCAATAATTAATCCATAGACTAGTGTGTTTGTTACTTTATCCGTTCATGCAAATTGTGTCACACCCCGACTTAGGGCCTAGACGTGTGACCAATAGTTAGTACATGTTTTATAAATATATCAGGGTTGTGGAAGTCTTTTAATATAAAATATTCATTTATAAAATGTTGGATTAAAATATCCATTTAATGTTTTACAAAGCATGTTTGAGAATATAAGTTCTTTTCAGCTGAAGTCTAGAATAAAATATTAATATAATTGAAAACTCTGGTTTAAATACTCGTTTGATATTTCAATACATTTCTTTTGAAAACATAATTCTTTGTAATATTTTAATATAAAATATCTGAGCCATCAGATAACATCTAATGACTAATTCTCCAATCTTCTATTCTGTCTTACTTGTCTGTTATAACCTTTCTTGTTTTCCTGTAAAATGGGTTGGAAAATACGTCAGCACACAGCTGGTGAATGACGCTGACTCTTATAAAAAAAATCTTTTCAATACCTTTGTGAAACCAACAATAATACCTTTGTGACTACTCATTAGGCACCCAACTACATTGGGATCAAATTACCCTAGTCCCGTAGACTTCCAGAGGCATGTTGATGATATGCATGGCCTCGGGGAAATGCCGAGTCACCATGTATGAATGGATCCAGACACATGTATACTCTTAATCAGAGTGTCTGTTTCTTATTATTGTAACACAAAGTTTTAAGGATTTGTAAATCCTATGAAAACATTCTGACTCTAAAAGAGTTTGTAAAAGTTTAGGGCATATTCACCTTTTCTGTTTATAATCAGTTTCTGATACTGATTCCTGTCTTATGATTCCGCTTCTTGTTTTGTTACCTCGGACCTCGCACGGGTATTTGGAGTTAGATATTCCTAAGCTTATACGAGCAGCACTTCTACTCTATGCACGTTTATCGAGGCGTTCTTGATCAACCTTTCTTGACACGCAAATCGATGTGTGCCGCGTCGTGACTTGTTGGCACGTACTTCGAGGCATAATATCGGGTTACTTTTTGGGTGACACGTACTTCGAGGAAAACGTCGGTTATTGGCACGGATTACGAGGTGATGTTTGTCGGGTTGGTGGCACGCAAAATGGTGTAGAGAGAGAAATATTCTAAAGAGAGTGGGAATGTGTGTGTGAGAATGAGCCCGTGGCCTCCCCTTTTATAGCTGATTTCTAGTCCCATCGCGATACGCGATGGGCCCCTTTCTCATGGTCATCGCGTATCGCGATGACATATGTCGTCAGGTGTTGCCATGTGGCCTGACACGTCTGCCACGTGGCTTTCCCTGCCTGCCATGTGTCACCTGGGTGTGACACGTGTCTCTGAGTCATAACGGACCATAGCGATACGAGATGGCCGTGTTCTTGGACTCATCGCGTATCGCGACGGGTCCCTGAATCCCATTTTTTATTTTTAGTCCCTTGTATTTGATAGCTTGTCATGTCTAGGTCTAATTCCCGTTATCCAAAAATACTAAGGCGACTCTCAAAGCAGCTCGCATCGCGACGTGCGCCATTAAAGCGCCACATTGCGCCCAACGCCCTTCGTCATCGCCTTCGCATCGTCCTCGCCCAAGCCCGTGCGCGTGTGCGTCGGGTGCTTCGCACCCTCCGCTAGGACCAATAGGTGCATGCTTGGTATAAAGAATATAACCATGGAAATTTTATCTCTTATAAAGAGCTTCCATTTATTTACCACTTTACATGTGGGATGGATTCCGTATTCTTTATTTATACACTTATGGAATGCTTCCAATTTCTTGCATCTTTCCATGCGGGATGAGTTTTCTTTATCTTATTTCCTTCATGTGGGAAAACTTACCTTATATATTTATTTCTTTATTTTTCTTATATTTCCTTATTTAAATTTTTCCCATTACTTGTCATTGAGATTATTATTCATCTTTTAACTTTATTATTTTGTCAAATTTGGATCAAAATTTTGCGGATGTTACAAATTGTATGATTCAACCTGTTTGACCTATATATGTTTACTCCAATCATTCAATCCAATTATCTATATAGATAAAATTCCTAAAATAGAAAACTGACCAAAATTTTACTAAAATAAACATGTCTATTTTAATCTACATCTCTTCAATCATTGATTTTTTAACCAATAAACAACTGACACATCATCGAAGCCGGTTAAGGCGGCTAAGCCTTAGCCACCACTTTATGGACACGGAATTTTATGAAAAGTAATCGCGACTCACCTTTAGCCTATAAAAATTCGACACGAGTCAAAGGCAGCTAAACTTAGCCTACATCTATGGTTATCTAGTCGGCATCATTGACTTTTAGCCGGCTTCGGGATATGTGTCTATTCACTTAGCCGGCTCAAAATATTCCTTCTTAGCCAGTTCCAACACAGATTGTAGGCTAAGGCTTCACTTAGCAGTCTTCTTTTTTTCATTTACCCGTCTAATTTTAGCCGCCAAAACTTAATATTTTACAAACGTTACAACCATATTAAATATTTAGCCGGCTTCTATCTTTTTATCTCTTAGTCGTCTTCTTAGCCGATGTAAATTTAGCCCCCAAAATTTAATATTTTTACCTACTCAATTAAATATTTAGCCGGTTTCTACTTTTTTTTCTCCTAGCCGGCAACTTTTAGCCATCAGAAATAAATACATTTACCTACCCAAATTTAATTTTCACCACCAATAACGTATTATTACCCCCTATTTATCTTGTGGTTGTTTCTTTATCAAGTTTGTTCTTTCAAGAGATTTAAATGTATTCTACTTTATCTTTTAACCCCATAAAAGCCAACTAATAATATAACATTGTTTTCTTAAACATAACAAATAAGTTAACTGACTTACAAGTTACAATCAATTTTATGATTTAAAATATAGGGATCATGTTGGCCTAGGCGGATCAAACAATCAGATAAAACGAACTTATCAAACAAACGGAGACGAGATATTGGGGTGACAACCCTCGACTCTTTTCATATAATCAAACGAACTTCACGAACTTATCAAACGTACATGGAGATGAGACTACTTAACTATCTCTTAACTCTCTCTCTCTCTCTCTCAACTCTCTCTTAAATCTCACCAATAAAACTAATAAACTAGACCCTATTTATAGACACACTAAACTTGCTCTCCAAGACATTCCTTTCCTAAACCTACTACAATTCAATTAAGTAATACAAATATAACATAATAAACCCTTAACTTTATTAATATTCAAGATTAATCCTTCATTCACCCCTTAATCTTGAATTCTATTTCTTCTTGCATTTGTTCCTCCTTTTTAACTGACTATAGCATACTTGCTTCACCAATTCTTCAAACTTAACATTCGCTCCTTCCGTACTTAACTTTGAAACCACATCGTCATTTTCTTTCTCGAATCGCTTCTTCTCATCAACTCGTTCTTGACCAATACTCTCACGAACTCCAAACAGCTCATTTGGAATCGTTCCAAATAATATAACATTGTTTTCTTAAACATAACAAATAAGTTAACTGACTTACAAGTTACAATCAATTTTATGATTTAAAATATAGGGATCATGTTGGCCTAGGCGGATCAAACAATCAGATAAAACGAACTTATCAAACAAACGAAGACGAGATATTGGGGTGACAACCCTCGACTCTTTTCATATAATCAAACGAACTTCACGAACTTATCAAACGTACATGGAGATGAGACTACTTAACTCTCTCTTAACTCTCTCTCTCTCTCTCAACTCTCTCTTAAATCTCACCAATAAAACTAATAAACTAGACCCTATTTATAGACACACTAAACTTGCTCTCCAAGACATACCTTTCCTAAACCTACTACAATTCAATTAAGTAATACAAATATAACATAATAAACCCTTAACTTTATTAATATTCGAGATTAATCCTTCATTCACCCCTTAATCTTGAATTCTATTTCTTCTTGCATTTGTTCCTCCTTTTCAACTGACTATAGCATACTTGCTTCACCAATTCTTCAAACTTAACATTCGCTCCTTCCGTACTTAACTTTGAAACCACATCGTCATTTTCTTTCTCGAATCGCTTCTTCTCATCAACTCGTTCTTGACCAATACTCTCACGAACTCCAAACAGCTCATTTGGAATCGTTCCAAATAATATAACATTGTTTTCTTAAACATAACAAATAAGTTAACTGACTTACAAGTTACAATCAATTTTATGATTTAAAATATAGGGATCATGTTGGCCTAGGCGGATCAAACAATCAGATAAAACGAACTTATCAAACAAACGAAGACGAGATATTGGGGTGACAACCCTCGACTCTTTTCATATAATCAAACGAACTTCACGAACTTATCAAACGTACATGGAGATGAGACTACTTAACTATCTCTTAACTCTCTCTCTCTCTCTCTCTCTCTCAACTCTCTCTTAAATCTCACCAATAAAACTAATAAACTAGACCCTATTTATAGACACACTAAACTTGCTCTCCAAGACATACCTTTCCTAAACCTACTACAATTCAATTAAGTAATACAAATATAACATAATAAACCCTTAACTTTATTAATATTCGAGATTAATCCTTCATTCACCCCTTAATCTTGAATTCTATTTCTTCTTGCATTTGTTCCTCCTTTTCAACTGACTATAGCATACTTGCTTCACCAATTCTTCAAACTTAACATTCGCTCCTTCCGTACTTAACTTTGAAACCACATCGTCATTTTCTTTCTCGAATCGCTTCTTCTCATCAACTCGTTCTTGACCAATACTCTCACGAACTCCAAACAGCTCATTTGGAATCTTTCCAAATAATATAACATTGTTTTCTTAAACATAACAAATAAGTTAACTGACTTACAAGTTACAATCAATTTTATGATTTAAAATATAGGGATCATGTTGGCCTAGGCGGATCAAACAATCAGATAAAACGAACTTATCAAACAAACGAAGACGAGATATTGGGGTGACAACCCTCGACTCTTTTCATATAATCAAACGAACTTCACGAACTTATCAAACGTACATGGAGATGAGACTACTTAACTATCTCTTAACTCTCTCTCTCTCTCTCTCAACTCTCTCTTAAATCTCACCAATAAAACTAATAAACTAGACCCTATTTATAGACACACTAAACTTGCTCTCCAAGACATACCTTTCCTAAACCTACTACAATTCAATTAAGTAATATAAATATAACATAATAAACCCTTAACTTTATTAATATTCAAGATTAATCCTTCATTCACCCCTTAATCTTGAATTCTATTTCTTCTTGCATTTATTCCTCCTTTTCTACTGACTATAGCATACTTGCTTCACCAATTCTTCAAACTTAACATTCGCTCCTTCCGTACTTAACTTTGAAACCACATCGTCATTTTCTTTCTCGAATCGCTTCTTCTCATCAACTCGTTCTTGACCAATACTCTCACGAACTCCAAACAGCTCATTTGGAATCGTTCCAAACCGAATATCCTTCACTTTCATAATCGGTTTCACATAATAACTTTCACTCTTTTCATCTTCAAAGTTGTTAGGATTACAACATACCCGAAGCTTGATGTTGTACGTCTTATTTAGATTTCTCTGAACCTTCATCAGCAATCTCTCTTTCTGATCATATGGCCTCAATGTACCATTGGCTATTTCAATCTTACATCCTTCTTCATCCAACTTTCCCAAGCTAAGAAGACTGGTCTTCAACTTAGGGATATAGAAAACATCACAAAACGTTTTCTTTTCACCAGGCTTACTTACCACAATCACATTACCTTTACTCTGATTTCGATCTCGGATCCATCACCAAACTTCACTTGACCCGAAACTCCTTTTTCCAAGGTAGTAAAAAACTCTTTCTTTCCTGACATATGATGACTTGCACCATTGTCTAAGTATCATGTACCTTCATTCTTTTCATCCTTTTCAAACACACCATGGATAACCCTTTCTTCATTCAAACTTACTTTCTTTATTGAACAAACTACCATGAGCAAAGAAGGATCAACATCATCTTCTTTCTTTATCAAATTCACTTCATCATTCCATTTACTCGGTTCTTTACATTCATTCGAGTAGTGCCTAATCTTATCACAGTTGTAGCACGTTACATACTTCTTTCTATCTTCCCATTCTTCAGGGTTCCTTTTTCGGTATTCACCCCGTTCATCATTCTTTCCTTCACCATTCCATCTTGGGTTCCCTCGCCCTCGTCCGTTGTATCTTTCACGGCCTCTACCACGTCCTCGGTAGTTTTCAACTTTCTTTTCGTTTTGGGTGAACATGAGCTGACTTTGGGATGAACTTCCATTCACATACTTGAACTTGTTACTATCTTCATATGCCTTCAAACGTCCAACCACATCTTCAAACACCATTGTTTCGATATCTGCGAGTAGCTCCATCGAAGAAACAACAGGTAAGTATTTATCCGGCATAGAGTTCAAGAATTTTCTTACCAAAACCTCTTTTTCAAGTACCGCTCCCAATCTCTTGTACTTTGATTGTACTCCACCCAACTTTACAGCATAATCATCACTACTTTCTGTCTCCCCCATCTTCAATGCATCTAACTCGGTTCTTAGCATCTGAACACGAGCTTTTTGAGTTCTTTTTGCACCAAGATAACGAACTCTTAGCGCTTCCCAAACATTTTTCAGTTTTGAATACTTGGCCATCTGAAGCATCACATCTTCAGGTAGGGTTTGAAAGATAACACCCAAGGACATAAACTTCTTTCTTTCTTCAATTCCTGCACCCTTTTCTTTATCAATCGCATCATGCAAACCGTTAGCACCTAAAATAATTTTTACCATAACCGACCATGATGCGTAGTTGGTTGAAGTTAACTTTGGTGCTTGTAAAACAAAACCACCTATCGATTCTTTCATTGTTCCTGAGCTTCCTGCTTCTTTATCACCGGCCATGACTAAATAATCAAACTACTCTTGGGACTTCTTTCCGATTAATAAGTGGCTAGAAAGAAAACTTTCGGTTTCTCTCTTGATCGATAAACAAAAAAAATATAGGCTATTGGTTGACTTTATGTGTCATACAAGACAAACACAATTGGGTTAATTCATATGATATCAATTAATTGAAATAACTTTTGGTGGCAAAAAAAACCTTTCTGACTTTTGGGATCTTCGATATCTCCAAACAAAAAAATACAGGGAAAATTCTCAAAATAAGAGTTTATGAAAACGTTTTTCAGGTTTTAGGTGCCACTTGCAAAAAATTCCCAAATAGGTATTATAAACTAGTCGTGACGAGTAGTTTATGATTACACAAGACTAGTTTGTAGAACTAGTTAAAACTTGCCACGTGCCCTTTAACTAACCGTAACGAGCAGGTTCATTAATAATTTGCTCGTCACGTCTAAATAAATTTCATGCCTCGTAATCAACGCCCACGAGTAATTTATAAGTCCTTTAATCGCGACGACTAGTTTACCTGGTTTACATTCCCTACACGAGTAGTTTATTAGTAATTAACTCGTCGCGACTAGTTTAACCTTACAATATACTTGTCGCGACTAAAGAACTTATGAATTACTCGTGGGAGTTGATTACGAGGCACAAAACTTATTTAGACGTGACGAATAAATGGTTAGTAAATCTGCTCGTTACGGTTAGTTTAAAGACATGTGTCAAGTTTTAATTGGTTATACAAACTACTCGTCACGACTAGATTATAGTACCTATTTTGGGAATTTCTTGCAAATGGCACCTAAAACCTGAAAAACGTTTTCATAAACGCTTATTTTGAGAATTTTCCCTTATTATCACTCCTTTTACTTCTTGATCAACAAACAGACTAAAAAGTAACCGACCTCTTTAATTTGTGGCGTAACCAAGGGATTGTAACTTGTTTCTTCCGATCGAACAATTCTTGCTTCCAGGTGTTACGAACAAACTTAATAGCAAAACCTCTCAACCGAACAAAGCCTTCAAAGTAGAATAAGGCGAAACTTTACGTGAATATGAGCCGTAGCTCTGATACCAATTGTTGTCTTAGGCGGATCAAACAATCAGATCAAACGAACTTATCAAACAAACAAACACGAGATATTCGGGTGACAACCCTCGACTCTTTTCATATAATCAAACAAACTTCACGAACTTATCAAATGTACATGGAGATGAGACTACTTAACTCTCTTAACTCTCTCTCTCTCTCTCTCTCAACTCTCACCAATAAAACTAATAAACTAGACCCTATTTATAGACACACTAAACTTGTTCTCCAAGACATACCTTTCTGTCACACCCCCATCTTAGGCCTAGGCGTGTGACTCGATAGTTAGTACCACATTTGTAAATAAATCAGAGTTACGATTGTTAGCGGAAGACTTTATAAAATATAAGGATTAAAGTTGTAAAATATTTACATTACAAAAGTCGAGACAAAAGTCCCGATTGGATTTACTTGTTTATAAGTTTTAACAAAAACATCATATTATAGATTTAAACAATTTTTATCCGAGCCATCGGAATCTTGAGCCTTCGTCCTTTAGCTCTAGTCTTGGTTACCGGCAAAATGTTATAAAAATACGTCAGCAACGAATGCTGGTGAATATGCTGACGCGAAAACATTTTCTTTTACTTTGTTACCCCTCGAGGGTTACGCATGCCTCGGCCCATCTTGGCTTAGGAATAACAAAGTTAAAACAATATCATTATAAAGTCGAGCCTCTACCTAGGTCACCCCAGCAAGACACCGAAGCGTCCCGACGTACTTAGGTACCATAAATATACACAAGGTCATTCTCACTCGAACATACTTTGGTTCGGCCCATCGTGGTTGGAGGTCGTGACCAGGCGTGGTGCGATGTGCCCACCGCATTTTACCACATATGAAAGGATCCAGACAAACGTATACTACAGCCTGAGGGCTAGGCTTTTACTCTTATTCATAATGTTTTTAGAGACACTTAGTCTCATGTAGTTTTACACATAACACATTTATTTATTTGAAACAAACGTGGGGCGTATTCACCTCTGATCGGGATCGGTTTCCAACACCGTCCTTGCGTACTCTTTCTTGCTATCTCGCACCTATAGTACGAGTATAACTTTTATTAGTCGGATATACAATCCGGCTTAAGACCTTTAGTCTTATTACCTCGATGAACCTTTAGTTCATTTCTTTTACTTTAAAACCTTTAGTTTTAAAAGCAAATTTTATAAACCTTTAGTTTATTATAAAAACCCGACGTTTCTTCTTTACTAAGAAACGTATTCTTTTTCTTTTAATATTTAAGAATACTCATTATACTAAAATAATAATTATAACAAAGAAGTCTATAACACACACACACACACATATATATATACACATTTCTTTCTTTATTTCTTTTCTTTGTTATATCATTTATTCTCGAGGTATATATTTTCGACTTAGGGTTTAAGCCTTTAATATTATATCATTATTTTAGTCGGGTAATAAGCCTTACCTTTCCTCGGCTTAATATTTTCTAGATACTCGAGCAGCACTTCTACGCCGCTAGCCTTTTCAATACTCGCCTTGATCGCCACTTCACTTCGGCACGCAAATCGAGACACCCAATATTCTCGGCACGTACTTCGAGGTGATCGTCGGGTTGTAAAAACGGCACCAACTTCTCGCTCGGAACGTCGTCAGGGAGTTGTACGAATATCGAGGTATGGCACGTTTATCAAGGAATCGGGGCACGGTTTTCGAGGTGTATCGATGGCACGAATTTCGAGGTTTAGAGAGAGAGTAGAGAGATGATTGTATGCTGGATTTGGGTGTGAGTTATGAAGACCCCGGACCTTGCTATTTATAGGCAAATTTTGGGTCCCATCGCGTACCGCACCCAGACCCTGGAGACCCGTCGCGTGTAACGATTCCGGCAAATTCAGGTATACCCTAGCCGGTATATACTATTTACGTGTTATTAAATATTGAATATATGAATTATAATTCATTTATACGAGTATATATGATTCACAGTACGAATTATACTCGATTATACAGTGAATCGTATTGGAATTACGATTAATCGATGGACGATTATTGAAACCCGAACGAATCGGGGATTACATTTAGACGAAATATATAATATTTAGTGATGTTTACGAAGTATTAAAGCTTTGGGATAAGTGAAATAAAGCACAGAAAAGAATTTCGATTTAATGATACGTTGGTACGTTAAACGAAATCTTTTATACCAAACCAAGCAAGAGATGATCGATCAAGCCGAAAAAGATGCACAATTATTAATAATATGATGTTTCAAGTTAATAAATGTCATGGTTTAAGTTTTTAAAGTTTTTAAATTGGTTTTATATAAATTTTATTTTTAAGCCGAAAAACGACCGTTTAGGCCTCGTTTTGAGCGGAATTAAACGTTTAACCGAAAAACGAACTGAACCAGATTATCCACAACATTATCCAGATTACACAATCCGAATGTGTGGCCAAGAATGAAGGTGTGGGCCCCACCCCACACCCTTTAATGGACCGATCGGAATTGGGGATTAATACCCCATTCCTTTGTTATTTTTTTTAGATCACAAACCACCATCTTCATCACTTTCTCTCAATTCCTTGAACAAAAACCCAAGTCTTTAAGCAAGAAAACGAGGTAAAGACCGAGTTATATGCGTGTTCACCTTCCTTTCTCGAGTTATTTTCAAGAAAATGAGGTTCCAAGTGAAAAATGGGTGAAAACCAGAGATGGAACTGATTCTTGCATGACCAAGTGATGTATACAAGTTATACAAAGGATCTTGGTCCAAGAAAGGAGTTAAAAGAGTCAAAAACGAATTTTTACGGTTAAAATCTTTGTTTCTTTATCATAACCGAAACCATGAAAGAAATGGCTTGATTGTGGGTGTAACTTGCTTGGTGTGGTGTTGTTATGCTTGTAGGTGTTGTATCTAGTTGCTAGCAAAGGCTAGAAAGCGAGATCCTCGCGGTTTAAAGTTAGAAACACAAGGTAGTTCGGTTTTTCGTATGATTTATATGATTTGGACAGATTGTGATAGACTTAGAGTTGGGTCATGAAATTTCACAGAGATGATCTACACATGAAAATATGAGATCTGTGAAAATTTGGTAATTTTTGGACAAAGGATGAATATTTGGTGAATTTAATGCTCGGTTTTGGCTAAAAATGATGAAAAATAGTTAAACATCATGAAAAATTCTGGAAACTTCCAGATAAGCTTTTTATAACATATAAAAGTCACACACAAAATTTTAGATCCGTTGGAGAAGTCTAAGTAGGCTTTTCGGTAAAACGAGTTCTAGGGTTTTCTAGCTCGGTTTTGGTGAAAATGGCATGAAAAATGAGATTTTGGTTCTGGAAAAATTACAGGGAACTATGTGGATGGCAGGGGTCATCCCAGAAAAATTTGGGATTTTTCTAAGGTCGTTTGGTATTTTCGACATATTTGGTGTTTAAATGATGTTTAAAAATAGATAAATAAATGTTAAATATAAAAATTAATTCTGGAAATATTTTTATAAAATTTCTTACTGTTAAAAAGTGTTTTGTGCAAAATTTCAAGATCCGAGACTAAACGGATAATTATTTGTGCTAAAAAGAACATAAAAACAAACTTTTAAAGCTTAAAACGCGTAAACCGGCAAAGTTCGCCTAAGCGAGCTGACTGGTGTATAAAAACCTTAAAAATGAACCATTTTCATGAAACTAAGTTAATCAAGTAAAAATAAATCATCCGAAAATAATTCGGATGATTTGGGTATTTTTATCCGAAATAACAGTTTCGGGCACCCTAAAGACGGAAACGGGTCCCACGGCCAAACGGGGCGTCTAAACCGAGCTCTAAATTCACGGCTTTAACTAAAATATCAGTCAAACACTATTTTTGGGTCGTGTGTGACCAAACTCATTTTTGAAACATAAAAACGGATAACCGTGCTAGGCACGCAAAACGAGGAAAACAAAATAATAATAATTTTGACGGTCAAACTCTAACGATATCACAATCTAAGTCCTGAGAAGTGTTTCGGGGTTAACATTGTCCCCGGATCGTGTACAGTACTGGGTTAACAGTGTCCCCAGACGTACCGGTTAACACGAATTTAAGTTATATTAATAGGAATTGTATAGTAACGACTTAGGGATCGTATTACAGATCCGGACCGGTAGCCGTGCACAGCGTTACATATTTGCTCACGAAAAAGTGAGTTTCACGAGCCCCTTTTAACCGAACTGTTTTAAATATTTTCCCGGGGCGGAAAGCATGTTTCTATCAAAATGTTTAAGTACATGCGAATCGCATGGAAATGAATGTATTTATATAACGTTTATTGTACGGGAATCGTACGGTAATGTATTAAGATGGTAATTGTCTGAGTTGCTAACAGTGTAAGGCCCGAAACAGTGTTCTGGGTTAACAGTGTCCCCAGAGGTTATTAAATGGGTTTCTGGGTTAACAGTGTCCCCAGAGGGTACTAAATGTGTTTCTGGGTTAACAGTGTCCCCAGAGGCTATTAAATGTGTTTCTGGGTTAACAGTGTCCCCAGAGGTTATTGGATGTGTCTCTGGGTTAACAGAGGTTTCACTTGTAGGCTCAGCATAATTTCATCGCTAATATATGATTACTATAATGATTTGTCATGGTTTATTTAAATTAGTGAAACTCACCAACTATTCGTAGTTGACCCGTTTTCTTTACATGCTTTCTAGGTACACCCAAACTGGAATGAGTGATATGTGCTTGCTGATGTGTGCTATTTGTTGGAAGCTTAGTGATCTTTATTTTGTGTTGAATATGTTAACGTATTATCGGTAAAACTTATGTGTTAACGCCTAGATGATAACGAAACTCGGAACAATGTATTGCGATATAAATTAATGAAGTGGTGTTTTCTTTATAAGCAATGCTGTTGATATCAGATGCGTCTGTTGCATCCCGTTTACGTTTCCGCTGCGGTTACGGGGTGTCACATCGCGTACCGCGACGTTGGTCTGATGACACAGACGGTAGGTCTGCCACGTGTCGCCACGTGGCAGACGGTGTGCCACGTGTTAACACGTGGCGGACGTCGTGCCACGTGTTGCCACGTGGTGACCGGTGTGCCACGTGGTGAAAAGATGTCAGATGTGTCAGGCCACGTCATCGCGGTACGCGATGACGTAGGCTCAATAGCGATCGCGTACGCTGTTGACTTCTTCTAGAACATTTGACCAAGCCCCATCGCGCACAGCGATGGGCTTGTCTTTTGTCCCGTCGCGTACCGCGACAGGACAAGAAATCAAATTTTTTTCATTTTAGCTCTTGGAGTTTGGAAGTTGGCAGAATTGATCCCTATACTTTGCACACTTGTCATTTTTGGCCCAAAATTCCCGTGATGTTACATCCTCCCCACCTTGAAATAAATCTCGTCCTCGAGATTGCTTCACGAGAATAAGTGGAGTTATTTCTTTCTCATTTCGGACTCGAGTTTCCAAGTATACTCGGGTCCTCGTCGGGAATCCCATTTTACTTTCACAATTTTCAAGGTTTGTCTTTTGAGTTTCTTTAATTTTGAATATTCGATTTGAATTGGGCGTTCGATAAATTTTAAGTTTTCATTAATCTAAACATCTTTTAACGGCATCGAGAGAGATTCATCGGCTAGACATTTACGCAGATTCGAGATATGGAATACATCGTGTATCGCTTGCATTTACTCGGGTAGTCGCAAACGATATGCGACGATACCAACTCTTTCAAGTACATCGAAGGATCCAACGAATCGAGGACTCAACTTTCCTTTCTTGCCGAAGCGAACCACGCCCTTCCATGGCGAGACTTTCAAAAGAACTTTATCACCGACATTGAATTCTAACGGCTTACGACGGACATCGGCGCAACTCTTTTGGCGATCACGTGCCGTCTTAAGTCGTTCGTGGATTTTGATAACTTTGTCGGTGGTTTCTTGGACTATCTCGGGTCCAGATAATTGATTATCTCCAGTTTCAGACCAACACACGGGCGTTCTACATTTTCGACCATACGATGCCTCGAACGGTGAGGCTTGAATACTTGCATGATAACTATTGTTATATGAAAATTCCTGTAGGTTCCTAGCCGGATCTACACGAGATATCACGTACTACGCAGGTGCGGAATCCCTACGTAAGACGTTACGAGTATAGAAAACAATACGATTAACACACGATAATCAAACACGTTGTATACCAACCTTAAACACGTGATACGAAGATCACTTGATTACAGACTCTCTCTGACTCGAATACACGAAAACTGTAAAACTGAATTCTTCTCTTTTTTTAAGCCGTAACAGATGGCTTATATAATCACGACAACTTCGCCTGGCATGTTCAGGCGAAGTTGTCACTAACTTCGCTTGTCTAACAAGTTCGCCCATATCAGCGAACTTGTTAGCAACTTCGCTTATACAAAACATAAAATATTACAAACGCAATTACAGACACTAGACACTGAACTACTGACATCATGCACCAACAGACTCCCCCTTGGCAGTAGCTTCATCTCTTTAGCTTCAAACACGTGTCTTGTAATCTTCAATCTTCTATCTTCAAGCATGCACTTCTTCTCGAACACAAACCGACACAACTCTTTGATATTTCCTCGCTTCGTCTTTCCAAGCAGGAATATAAAAGATTTTCTTCTCATTGAGCACCTGCAGATCAGCTTGCGATAAGTTTACCAAATGCATCGGATCGTAAACTCTTAGCACCTCTTGTTCATCCTCGTCTTCCATCACTGCCTCAGCTGTCTCACAATCTACAAACCACCACTTTAGGTCTTTAAGCACATCCTTGGGCATAAGCTTCATCGGTACTTCTTTCAAACACCGGATCGGTTTATACTTCATGACCATCCAAGGCTTTCCATCAGCTCTCAAACCTCTATCCTTGTCTTCAACAAGTTTTCCCTTCTGGGTTTTAACGGCTCAAATTTCTTCTCTTTTATACTTTCTTTCCATACAATTTTCCCAATAACTCTAGCCATATTATCGTCACTTCGATTGATTAACCCCAATCTGGCTAAGTCTTTCACTTCACATTCCGGCAGTGTATTAAACGATCTTAACAGTCTTTTAAAATACTGAACACCGTCATACCTTTTAATCACGAAGAGCCTCAACTGCTCATCATAGATCCAGCAAATAATCCCTTTCTTCGCTTCAGCATAGCCTTTAATGTTGTAACTCTTCTTAAACATTGTAGGGACCGCCGGTTTCTTCGTTTTGACGAACCACTGAGCATAGCCTTCCTTCCACCTAGGCTGCTCTTCCCATTCAGACTCATCGCTTCCAATCTGTTCACTCATATCGGCTTTCTCAACATCTGGAATGTCATGCTCCACATTCTCTTCTACTATCTCTCCCTCTTCAATCTCTGTATCCATCACAATCTCTTCACCAATTTTCTCTATCACATCACTCGGTAGAATATCATCATCACCAACCAAGTCATCAACCATCTCCTCTACGTCCACCACCACCACATCATCACCACCAGCTGCAGATGTCGACTCCCCCTGAGTTGTGGAAGTTCCAAGAGCTTGATCAGTTCTTGGTAGCTCACCACCTGCATCTTTCGACGCATTGGGATCATCGTCTCTATCATTCCTTCTCTTGGTCCTCAACTCGTCGCCTTTACAGCTCGTCTCCCCCTGAGATGCCAAGAACTCCTTCAGAGCATCTATGATCTTTCCATGTTCTACCAGCACGGACGACTGCATCTGATTCTCTGCAACTAGGCGTTGAATAGCCTGGGTCTGGATAAGATTAATCCTTGACTGCTCTGCCACGACCCGTTCAAGTGCTGCTATTCGTTCTGAGTCTGATAGGGTTGCATCGAAATCGAACCTCATATGTGATAAATCTTGAGTATACTGAGGAGGGATTTCCGATGTCACCGGGACCTCAGAAGTAGAAATAGACGTAACCGCAGGTGGTATCGTCACCGATAGCCCTGCAGTGGCCACAACAGTCGACTCAATAAAGCGTGCCACGACCTCCGATGGAGTAACAGTCGGAGGCGGCAACGAAACGATCACAGGAGCCAAAAGTTGGAAAGTAGTGGGTGGAAGGCCAAATGTAGATGAGGTAGCCACCACGGGAACACCCGTAGCGCTTGGCCTTGTAACCTGTAGTGACGAGGGAACCATTGTCATACCGGATAGTGCTGGTGGAGTGAAACGTACCACCCTAGAGCTTTCACCGGCTCCTGATCCTGCACCTATCCGTTCCCTTCTTGACCTTCTTATCAACTGTTGTACCTCTTCCTCAAAGTCTGACTCGTCATCATCATCTGTTCTCTTTCTTTTCCCATGTAGTCTTTCTCGAGTCACCATAATCCTTCTCGCCTCTGCCACTTCATCATCAGAATCTGAGCCAGCCACCGTTGTAGCTGCCCTAGTAACATGCACAGTCGAGGCACGTTCAACAGGGACCTGAACGTTCTCCTCTGGATCCACCCGATCCATATCAAAGAAGCCTTGACCACCAAATTCTGCATCAAGGTCCACGTTCTCCTCCGGTGACACAACAGGAGCAGCAGGTATAGCTTGAGGTGCTCCTGCCTGTTGTGGTGCCGGGTCCCTAAACTCATCCCCACTAGCAGGCACATACCCCGGGTTGATTAAGTACCCAAAGAGTGGAGTATGGCGAGGACGAAGCTCAGGTTTGCTCCTCGCACTGGAGGATCGACACTGGGCGAAGATCCGTTTATTCACACTCTCAACATATCGGATCGGACGACGCTGAGGAAGTGTTGGAGCAACATGATTCAAGATCATTTGTAGGAATCTTGGATACATGATGAATCGCTCACGCGCCATCGCTCTTCGTTGACGATCAATCTCATAAAAGACCATCTGACTAAACCTGAATCGCTTGTTGTATGTCAGAGCAGTCATCGCTGACTGCATGGTCGCGCCCATGCCATCAGTGCCCGCCTTTCTCCCTGACATGCATACTATCATAACATGCATGAGAAAGCGCCACTGGTCAAGTAGGAATCCCTTCCTTCTCTGCGAATCCCCCAAGGGACCTGAATAACCCATCCTCAAAAATGCTCCATCGCGGAAAGGAGCTACAAACTCTGTCGGGTCATCCCTTGTCTCGTTTCCAAACCGCAGAGCCGCCCGGATATGTTCAGAAGAGAACTGAACCATCTGACCGTTGACTGTTGTGCGCATCACCGGGGGTTCGACTCTACAGTCGTATTCCACGGTCTGCCAGAAATCCTCAATGTTGGGTAAGGATATCGGCAGAGTTGTTGTAATGGCGTGGAATATCCTCGAGCGTAAAAGGAAGGTGATGATTTCGCGGAAATCATCAACTACGCTCGCTTCCTGGTCTAAGGTGATATACATGTTGTGACCCGGGAAGAACTGTCTTTGTTGATCACCTCCGTCATCACCGCCTGCACCACCTGCTCTAGCAACAGCAGCCATATCTGCAACAAACAGGTTAAGTTAGATAAACATCAAAGCGAATCACAAGTTCGCCTGTTACCATGAGCGAAGTTGTGATCAATTCTGTATAGGCGAAGTTAAAGGTGAGGCGAAGTTGGGAAACAACTTCGCTTCAACTTGAACTTCGTCTGATAATAGTTAAGTAAAATGATCCAGGCGAAGTTAATGAGAACTTCGCCTAACCACAACATCGCCTCCTAAACTGTTTAAAAAGTAATTATCAGGCGAAGTTACGGATAACTTCGCCTAAACTGTAACTTCGCCGAATTCGAAACGGCGACAGTGAAGGCTGTTGAATCGAATCGATTTGGACAATTTTGAAGATTTCGGCCAGTTAACACTTGATTTTGAGTCGATTTGGACGATTAATATGTTTACTATCACGTGAAAGTAAGTATGAAAATCAGGTGATAATGGTCGAAAGACGAGGTCAATAATCGAGTCGAAACGACCGATGATTAACCTCAAAAACAATGATATTAGAACCCTAAACACCTATAATCGGATTAGAATCGGAAAAGAATGAACACAGAAGATCGATGGATTATGATCGATAAGTTCGCCTAGGTTTAGAAAGATAAGTTCGCTGTGAATTTGAAATAATGATATTGTTTGACTTTAAAACTTCTTTATATAGGGCCGCAGATGTACCGGCGAAGTTGTGGATAACTTCGCCTATCAGGCGAAGTTATGCAGAACTTCGCTGATATTAAAATTTTTCAAAACAAACCCCATAATTTGAACAATTTGCAATTAGGTTTTAAAACATCCTTTAAAGTGTTAAATGAAACGATCAAGACCAAGTAACCAGGTATAAAATCAAACAATTACAAAAGTAACAAAAATTTGAAAAATTAAAGTACACGGGATCAAATTTCAGTCTCGACAGGGACTACCATGTTTTGGAAAAGATCCGAACAGGAATCATACTAATTTCGTGACTGTCACACAGATCCGTGTTCAGCTGTATTATGACATAAAGAAACAGGTTGTAAGCAGGTAATATACTTAAAATGGTTTTCATCGTTTCTGTGATACGAGTTAGGTTCAATTAAGCTCAAAACTTAAGTGGGTAACAACTCAGAGATTATGATGCCTCCTATCTATTCTCAAGGCGTATTTGATTTTCCCCAAGTCACCCCGAATTGACCTCAACCCGTAGTGTCTGATTAAGTAGTAATTACTCTTCGATCTTAGACTCTGTTTCCCGTTCACCTTCTTGTGTCTTGATTGATAATCATTATCATTATGAACTCTAGAATTTTTTTTTTTTTTTAACTAACATGTATATACACAACTTCAAGAAGAAAATAACTGCAAGTCCCGAATCTGGATCACTGCAGCGTCTTGACACTCTATCTTCACGGGAATCAGAACACTCACGTGCTCGTGTATGACTGGGTAATCGATTTTCTGCCTATCATTCGGAAAGATATGTATGAAGACATGCACAACTCTTAAGGAGTTTCCACAAAAAATCGAGTAGATTTAGTTAGTATCACTTCTACTTTTACGCACCATAAAAAGCTACCATGACATACAATGACTGTTCTAAAGACTTTTAAGCCTAATAACTTCACTAGTTAAGCACACAGAATCAGTATATCTATCACTTTCCAAGGTTGGATCAATTTTCTGTTAAACATAGTAAAGTAACTTCTTACGAAGTAGTAGACTTGAAAAATAATTTCATCTCCCTAAAAGAAAAATTTAACTTCTATCGCCCCGACCAGATCAAAGTCTTCAGGTTAACGGCTATCCCGAAGATCCAATGGATCAGCTGGACCGACCACATACTAGTATGTGTCCTTCTAACTAAGTATGATCGACTAATTTTCAGCGAAAGAATGAAAACTCATCATAAACCGCCCCGGTCACTTTCAGTCATCTGGTTAATGGCTATCCTCATATTCTACAAGTAGAAATAAGGACCAAACATATCCTAAGACATGTCCTTCAAACTGAAGCAACTGACATAGTTCTAAGCGATAGTGACGGGTTTTTTTTTTTTTTTTTTTTTTTTTAATCAAAAACACAAAGCATGGTTACTCGGGATTGATCATCCCATTCAGCTCAACAAGGTTTTGAAATCTAGTTTTGTCAAACGCTTTCGTGAATAAGTCAGCAAAATTATCTAACGTGTCAACCTTTTCGAGCTCAATCAGCTTCTTCTCAGCACAATCCCGTATAAAATGATGACGTATGTCAATATGTTTAGTTTTACTATGCTTCACGGGATTGTTAGTTACTGAGATAGCAGTTGTGTTATCAATGCAAATAGGAGTAAGTGAGAAATTCAGACCATAGTCGCGCAACTGTTGTTGAATCCAAAGAACCTGGGAGCAGCAGTTGGATGCTGCCATGTATTCTGCTTCACAGGTTGAAATTGCGACTGAAGTCTGCTTCTTGCATTGCCACGACACCAATCTGCCACCAAGAAACTGACATCCACCAGTTGTAGACTTCCGACTCTGATTGCACCCTCCATAATCAGAATCTGTGTAAGCGACTAGCTCCAAGTCTCCTCCTCTCGGGTACCACAACCCCAGCTTCGGTTTGCCCTTGAGATAACGCAGTATCCTCTTCGCACCCTTCAAATGAGATTCTTTTGGGTTTGCCTGAAAGCGTGCACAAAGACAAACAGCAAACATTATATCAGGCCTAGAAGCAGTTAGGTACATTAAAGAACCTATAATAGCCCGATATTGGGTTGGGTCCACGTCTGCATCGTTGTCTGAATCAGCACCCAATTTGTGATTGACGCAGACTGGAGTATCATATGGAGTGCTGTCCTCCATCTTGAAGCGTTTGAGAACATCATGGACATACTTCGTCTGATGAATGAACATCCCGTCTTTCTTCTGATCAACCTGCAATCCTAAAAAGAAAGTTAGTTCACCCATAGCACTCATTTCAAATCTCTTCTTCATGACGGCTTCAAACTCCTGACACATGGCGACCTTTGATGCAGCAAAGATAATGTCGTCCACGTAGACTTGCACCAGTAGGAAGTCGCTTCCTTTTCTCTTGAAGAACAACGTGCTATCAATCTTACCTCTTTCAAACTCATTCTCAAGCAAGTAATCGGATAACGTTGAGTACCAGGCACGAGGTGCTTGATGTAGTCCATACAGCGCTTTACTTAGCTTGTACACGTGATCGGGAAAGTCAGGGTCAGGAAAACCCGGAGGTTGCTCAACATACACAACCTCGTCGACTTTACCGTTTAGGAACGCGCGCTCTTCACATCCAACTGAAAAACTTTCATCTCCTTATGAGCAGCAAATGCCAAAAACAGCCGAATGGCTTCCAATCTTGCCACAGGAGCAAATACTTCATTGTAATCAATCCCCTCTTGTTGATTAAAGCTTTTAACAACCAGCCTCGCCTTATTCCTGATAACAACCCCTTTCTTATCTCTCTTACATTTGAAGACCCATTTAGTGCCTATCGCATGCACATTCTTCGGTTTTTCAACCAGATTCCATACTTCCATTTTCTTAAACTGAGCTAACTCTTCTTGCATGGCTTCGACCCACGAGCTGTCCTTAATAGCCATTTGATAGTTCTTCGGTTCAATCTGGCTGATGAAGCAGGTGTACAAGCATTCGTTGATAATGCCCGTGTCTTTAATGCTTGTGTAAACACAGGTGTGCTCATTCAAGCTTTTTCTTGTTTGTACATCGGCGGACAGATCACCTATCACGTTCTCAAAAGGATGATCTTTGTGAATTCTCGTAGTCGGAACCGAACTGACATTTAGATTATCTTCCAAGTTCGAAGATAGCTCATCCATGGTTGATTGATGTTGAGAATGAAACGGATTGATGAATTCCTCTTCAGTAGAGGCAGCAGGGGTATTGACAGTATTTGACGAGGAAGGCTGACATTCATCATACTGTGGTCTTTGCAACAAAGTGTCTTCCTCATTGCATATCATCTTCGTAGCAATTCTTTCCTCAGCTTCTGCAAAATCTAGATAAGGTATGTTAAAAGATTTAAAGAGTCTATCATAGTCGAAAACCCCAGCGGGTCCCGTGCTTGGTTTTGGTGATTTGTAACTTGTGATATCAGTGTTACATACCACCTCAACCTTGCTGGTCGATGTATTAAAGACTCGTCTGTTGGGAGTCCCAACAACGTATCCGACTAAGATTCCTTCGTCGGCTACTCCACCAAATTTTGAATTGGTCTTTAATATCGAACACGGGGACCCAAATGGTTCAAGACCACTCAAGTTGGGTTTTCTCCCATGCATTAGTTCATAGCAGGTTTTATTTAATCTTTTAACAGTTAACACTCTATTAAGGATATAACAGGCTGTAGTAACAGCTTCAGCCCAGAACACCACGGGAAGTTTCGAATCAGCCAGCATGGTCCTGGCTCCTTCAATCAAAGTCCTGTTCTTCCTCTCAGCCACTCCATTTTGTTGCGGAGTATATGGTGCGCTGTATTGGTGTTCAATCCCCTTCTGTAGGCAGAAGATCTCCATCTGATAGTTCTTGAACTCAGTCCCATTGTCACTCCTGATGTATTTAACTCTTTTTCCCATAATGTTCTCAACTTTGGTAATCAAATTTATTACCATCTGAACAGTTTCATCCTTCGACTTCAGGAAATATACCCACGAGTATCGAGAAAAATCATCAGTAATCACCAAGCAGTACGATGTTCCCCCTAGACTTTTTACATTCACGGGACCGAAGAGATCTATGTGAAGTAATTCTAGTGTACTGACTATTGAGTTGACCTTCTTGGTGTGATGGGATTTCTTGTGTTGCTTTCCCTTCTTGCATGATAAGCATTTGTCTTCGAAGTTGAAATTCTTCAAGGGAAATCCCAACACAAGCCCATTTTTGACAAGGTAGTTCATCTTACGAAGATGAATGTGCCCCATTCTCCTATGCCATAATTCGGACTCTGATTCAGTCGCTTTCGACAAAAGACATGATTCTTCAGTGGCCATTTCAGTAGACCTCATATCCATGATATACGTATTCTTCACTCTCGGAGCCTTCATAACAATCCAGTCCTCTGGTATCTTAAAACCAGGATACAACACTATCGCCTCATTCTTCGTGAAATGCACGGTATAATCCTTATCACAGATATGCGAAACACTCAGCAGATTGTGCTTCAGTTCTTCAACAAAATTAACTTTCTCTAGCGTCATCTTCCCGTTAGTCACAGTCCCAATTCCTGTGATCTTTCCACCGCTCTCTCCTGCGAAACTCACTCTTCCTCCTTGAACATGTTACAAGTCGTGTAACAATTTCTTGTTACCCGTCATGTGCCGGGAACAGCCGCTATCCACAACCCATTGATTGTTGGCAGCCCTGTTCAACTGTTCCTGCACGATTAAATCAGATGATTAAAATCTGGGGACCCAAGACCTCTTGGTCTTGGGTTGATACATCCCGTACCTTGGCTGTCCAAAGTTAGTATCATTATAATTTATGTGAGTCCTAACAGGATACCATATTGTGGATTGTCTATGAGGCCACTCAACCCGTCTTGAATTAAATGAATTATTACTTATGGTTTGGTTGTTTGCAGTGAAAAACTGAGATCTATTTCTTTGAAAACCTGGATTAGATCAATTTCTGAATTTTGATGGGTTTTCATTTTTACCATTAAATCGATTACCGTTAGCTCTTTTCTCAGATTTTGAAGGCCTCACTCCTCTGAATTTCTGCTTCAGAGGGCAATCAGCAACAAGTACGTTTCAACATAAGTTTCGTTTAAAACCGATCTAGATCAAATATTATATATTTTTAACTATTTTTCGCAGCTTAATATTATTCCAAATTTAGATACAAATGACAATGTTTCTACGTACGATCCGATATAAATTTGATCTAATACCGAGGTCATGCAATGCACGACCAATGCACGTGTGTGAAATATAATATATTATTTTTATCCACGACAACTTAGTTTTTACAAAGACAAATTTATTTGGACATAAGTTTCGATATAAATTTATTGAAATTGAGCCACTATAACGTGTGGACAAACTTTATTATTATTGTGTTTTATCAACGCTCTTTTTACGACGCGCAAACTAATGTGTATTAACATTCCCGTTGCAACGCAGCAAGATCATTTACTAGTTGTTTTGTTAATATCTATTATTTATGGGTTTTCTTTTTCGTAGGTAGTGATTTGTATTTAGAGTTATGTTTTATTATATTGTGATTTGTATTTAGGATTGTGTTTTTATGTTGTAAATATTTGTTTGTGGTAAATAAAATGTAATATAATGTTACTATGTACTTGGTTTTTAATCGATTCGAAAATTAAATAAAATGTAATATAATGTTACTATGTACTTGGTTTTTAATCGATTCGAAAATTGATACACTTAACATGTATAATTCGAACATGATATATGCAAATAAATATATTCTTATTTTTTGTTTACAAATTTGTTCTAAAATCCTGTAATTAAAGCATAATTTCACAGCTCAATAAATTAGAAAAAAAATTGTATAGTGATATATTGTGAATTTGTGATAGTGAAAATTCGCAAGGCCTTTGATAGATTCTCTTTTGCTTTGTAGATATTGGGATCTCATGGTATACAATACTATGGCTTTGTGACAGACTTTTAACATAACTCAAGGATTCGAAAGAAATGTTATTTCTCTTTTTCATTTCGTTGACTTCTAAAGTATATAGCCCGTTGTTGGTTAAAAATTTCGGTCTAATTAGCTTGATTGGCTTGCCTTATGGTATAAGAATAGCGCTAAACTATTGGCTAATCGTTTGACTAAGGTGGTAGGCTCGGTGGTTAGTATCGAACAATATGCTTTTGTTAAAGATTCTTAATGGATCTTTAATCATGAATGCCATTGTAGATTGGTACAAAATTAAAAGGGAAGAGACTGATACTTAGTTGGGAGTGTCCGGAAATATGGTGTTATTAATGGGGTTTGGTCGCTTGGCTTATGTCTTGTAGCATTCTACCAAGTCTTATGTACTAGTTAATGGCAGACCTTTTATGGAATGAAGATCCACAAAAGTTTTTATGAATCAAGATATATCTATATTACATTATAATAATAATAATAATAATAGATATAGGCAACTTTCCAAATTCCTATGTGAGACGCCGTAACATTAATTACGTCTTCACCGCCGGCTTACTCCTCACTCGATACGTTCAATACTCCTCCTTCCTTCAGTTATGTAATAAACCCCCAATTAAGCTTGTGTTCGGTTACTCCTCCTTCAGTTATACAATAAATCCCCAATTAAGCCCTTGCTCAATTGAATAGTTATGAAACATCAATCCCCAATCGTCGCATTAATTAGATGCCATTCAAGGGTTGATTGAATGATAAAAGCCTTCCATGCCCTGCGTTGATCACCAAAATAGGTTTAATTGAAACAAATCTTCTTGAAATCAATGGAAGCAAAATCAAACTGCAGGTGCTGATCGTAATCAATTGCAGGTACTCTTTTTGTTCATGTTATCGGTTTATTTACAAATCCATCTCTGTAACATACTAATTTTGGGGATTGTTAATTGGTTGATAATGTAATCTATATATTTCATTTGGATTTAGTTAATCTAATTCCTCCGTTAATTGAATAAATAGCTCAGGTATTACCATAATATTGTTCTAGGTCTTTAATTGATTAAATTTGAATATGATTGTAGATGCTTGATGATTACTGTTGTTTTTTATGCATGGATGCTATAAAGATGATTATTATTATTATTATTATTATTATTATTATTATTATTATTGTATAATATTAGTTCATTGAGGCAATTAAATCCAATATACAAAAATGCTATGGTTTTATTGTAGGTGGACGTAACCGTATTGAAGCAGTTAAACTGTGTGGTTGTTTACAATTTGGAATGTGGATTGTTAAATTCCAACTTGTATATGCATTGCCATATATTTAATACACCATTGGCAGCACATGCTTCGAGTTTATTTATTGTACATTTGTCTAAAACTATGTTATTGCAGCTTGGATGTACAGTACAGAAGTGCATTCAGTTAAGGTTGACTCAGCCCATGCTAATTTGGTTCTATCTATTGGGATTTTGAACCGTGATGTTTACGCCTCGTATAAGGAGTCATCGGTGACTGAAAGTAAGGTTGAAGCTTGGAAACTGAAAAACAAAACAGTGGAGAGTATATCTCTAACCCACTTTTTATTTTATTAATATTTAAAAATGTGTTCGATGTCACAACGTTGTGTTTATTAACTTTGAAAACTAAAGTCATTTTAGTGGAGTTTAAGACTATATGTAACACATTTGTAAATCTTTTCTATTAGCAGGTCATTGCAGACATGATAACGTATTTGCAGAAGGGAGGTCAGTTGCTTCGTGGAAGCACGGTAACTTAAATCTACGCAGGTAAACTATACTTACGATTGACTGCTTAGTGTTGTTTTTTATTTATTTTTAGTGTAATAAAAATAGTCTGTTCACTTATTATGTAGAACGATTTGAACCAAACCAATATGATGTTGGCTAACACTGAGGAAACCTTGAAGGCATGCCAGTCTGCTCCCAAGGAGTGAGATTTTATCATACAAGAACATAAAAGAAAAAAGAAGGTGTATCTTTTTCTGCCGGTATGATTATTTTTTATACTTCTTATTTTGTATAGCTTAGGCGAGATTGGTACATATTGGACTCTTAAAATTGAGCTCCAAGTAGAAATTTTATTTTGTTAAATATGTAACGTATCTCATCTTTCTTACGAATCTCATTGTTGCTTCCAAAAATGACATATTGTTGATAAAAATATTTATTTGGTTTCTCACTACTCATTTGAATTTGTTTAATTATGTTCGTTTTAGTTTGGTTATGTTCGTTTGTGTTGGTTTACATTAATGAACTGATTGTTTAGGTTTTAAACGGACGAACACGAACAAATCCTTTTTCTTAATTAACAAACACAAACAGAAACAAATTTGTTACCTTATATGTTCGTGTTCGGTTAAAGTTAAACAATGAGTGTGAACTGAACATGCCCCATTTGTTTCCGTCTAATACTGTGAGTTTACTATTTTACTCCTTGAAACCGTGTATTTGAACCGTTAAATATCATGTTTTGATCCGAACCAAATCGAAGATTTTTAAATTGACTCGGTTTAATCCTGTTTTGACGCGGAAAATGAGTTTGTTTTAGCCCGGTCTGAACTTTTATAACTTTTTATTTGTCGATTGTTATGTTTTTGTATGTTATGCGTAGCATTGTTTGTGTGTGTGTTCAAAGGATATCTGTTCTTAATCTGATTTCTGACCTAATTTTGCGAATTTGAAGTTTATTTAGGCGGATTTAGTTTTTATATATGGTGTCGTTATGTTTCATTTGCGAACTGTTTAGAGTTTGATTTAATCTTGAAATGTGAAATCTAACATTTGCTTAAATAATTGTGTGTTTTAAGTTATATGAAAGGGGTGATCAAGAGGTATAAACTGCTATGTATTCTGTTTAATTTTATGATAGTTTTTTTTGAAGATTTATTTGTAAAAGTGAGATTGGTTTGTGTCGTTGTCTACTGTTTATAAGATTAATTGTGTTGTTGTCAAGGGGTTTACAAGACAACTGATTTATTTACTTTTATGATGTTGGCATGAGTTCACATCACTTTTTTGATCCATTTGTGCTCATGTTTATGATGTTTGGTTCTAGCCATATTAGAAAGAGTCAGATCCATGTCGACCTCCATTGGCTAACAATGACTCAAAAAGAAGGCAGAGCTTACTGAGTCAACTAAAAGAAAATAAAAGTTTGCACCAGATACGGTATGCTTTTATACATTCAATGTAACACCCCAACCCGGAACAGGCTAACGTGTTACTATTACAGATATCAAATCAACGCCACAATCCAAAATACAACAAAAATTAATGCAACCTACGTCATATTATTAAACAAAATGAATTAACCTTTAGAAACTTGAACTTCATTTTTTTATCTCTCATCACTAAAATACCCAGAATCCCGGATTACCTGAAAACAAAATAAGAAAAACAAAACAAGAAAACACGGCTGAGCCAAAAATTGCCCAGTAACGGAAAGAACAATAGTATAGGTAAGGACAGACGTAAGAGAATAAATATACGAACTTCAATTCAAACTCGAAACCAAACTTTTTACCGAAACATATACTTAGTAAAAATTCGGAGGTATGAACCGACACTTGGCCAGAACATAATCAAACGCATACGGAATCATATCAAAAACATATCATAACATATACACACAACAAATCACGTGACTACACATATCAAGAACTCAAAGTCACGTGAAACGTAAACACCCATGAGCCAAAACAGAACAGACTGGTACTCAGCTAGCTAGTCCATGCACCAAGGAGACGGTGTGGGTGGCGTGCACACATTGTTCCATCTCAAACAGAAGTCAGGAGTCAGGAGTCAGGAGTCAGAAGTCGGAGCTAAGATCGATCTATACGCCTCTAAGTGGCCAAGGTACTACATGAGTACTTTCAGAGACGCCGTGAACTTTGATTACGCACTGTCACGATAAGTGCCATGTCAGGAGTCAGGAGTCAGGAGTCGGAGCTAAGATCGATCTATACGCCTCTAAGTGGCTCTAATACTTCAAAAGTACTAGTTAGAGACGCCGTGAACTTTAATTACGCACTGTCACGACAAGTGCCATGTCGTTGACGCCCCAACGACAAGTCAGAAAATGCTCGGGTAACAGAGTACTAAAACTAAAAACATATAACTAAAATATATTATATAAAATAACTGAACTCAAAATATAACCGACGCGTAACGAAAATCCGTACTACAAAGTAACGGAATAGATTCAATACTATTAGTAAACGAGAACAAAAGCCGCACTACGAAGTAACGGAATATAATTAATACTATTAGAGAAAGAAACCAGAAACCGTACTACGAAGTAACGGAATAAATAATACTAAGAGTAAACGAAAACAGGAACCGTACTACCAAGTAACAGAATATAATTAATACTAAGAGGAAACAAAGACGGAAACCGTACTACGACGTAACAAATATATTAATACTAAGAAGAAACAAAAACAGAATCCGTACCTTAGTTTAGCAAGCAAAGCAAAACGACTAAATACACGGTTAACGGCCAAGAGCGCCTACAATTTAATTGCAATCAAATCAGGTTTATTTAGCTTAGTTACGCTGTCCATTTTGTTGGTTGGTTGATGTTCCGGCGACAAAGACTTTAAACTTTTAACATATATCTTTTCGTAGTTGTCTACGATTCTCAAAAGACATCCTTTCTTAAACACCAAATAATTAGTTATAATTTTATCAATATCAGTTACTTGTTTGCTAATTAAACAAGTTGTTTTGAATAAAATAAAAGTATAACTTCGTGGATTTAGATGTATTTATTTATATCTAAACAACATATATTTTGTTGAATGAAAACAATACGTATGGTATTAATTTGTTTGACTAGACCAGTAAGTTTTGGATTATAAAATACTATCACTTATCCCATTCAGTTATAAAGATAGGACTAGGAGAACCAACTATAAGGCTACTTTTTAGTTTATAACTTTGGAGCAGCATGAGAGCTTTTATAACACTTATCAAACGTCTGCAACATATTCATGGTTCACGTTATTAAAAACATGTAATGCAACTATATTAAGGAAAAGCTCTCAACCAGAATGTGTGTTTACGTTAACATATAAGCAGACGAGGAACAAACTAGATATTCAACTGATCTCATAATCAGTCACGTAAAAACACATAAAATAGTTTTTAGCCGCGCCGGACCCTAACCAACAGTCATGAAACAATTACGGTGAGCTCGAATTCGTTACCTCATAAGCCGAACAAAACCGTGAGGGAACACAGGTGTGTGACGGTTGCTGAATAGCGGAACAAGACGTCAATGGTGAGCAACAGTGCGGTACGCGGTGGCCGTAGCGACTATGACTGGTGACTGTGGCGATAGATTTTGAGTGGCGTTCGAAAGGTGACGGAGGGCGTTGATAGCTCCAACTGAGGCGGAGGTGGCGGTGGTGTCGCTAACGAAGGCGGAGGACACAAATATAACTGATAGGGTTATGGTGAAAGAGATTAAGAGGCTTTTTAAATCGATAGAGACGTGAAGGACATGAAATCAAACTCCTTATTTATTTGATAGTTTGTTGAGGAAGATAAACTTTCCCATCCATTTGTTATCGTATGTATCTATATTAACGAATTTGAAACAAAATCAAATCCCGATATAGCCGTATGGTTTGTTGAGATAGCCTTACGTAAGTCGGCTGTGATGCAGATCATGTGTTCTTCAAACTGGTTTTCACGAAAAGGCAATAATGGTCCCTCTACTTTGTTTCATAATTTATTTCCACAATTACTTAGCAAACATTTTACTTTAGTGTTTGTTTTAAGTAACCTTTTACTTTTGGTTATTATTACTCATGTGTATGTTAAAATAGTATTTATGTTAAAAAGTTTAGCTTATATTTCATTAACGTTCTACCCATTTACGAGATACTAACACTTTTAATTAATGATGTACTTGGAGGTGATAAGACTAGTTCAAAAATTATATCTTGAAATTTTAGGACTAGGTATGCTTATTATCTATCTATTTATTTAAATTGTTTATTTATATGAGTTTGCAACGATATACTACAATAATAATATTCAAATTCTACTTAATGGTATCTTTACTCAAATCATAAGTGATAATATATATATGTGTATATATATATATATATCGTTAACAAGTTAACCCACGTATATATATTATCTTACCTCTAATACCATTTGATTACATATCAAATTTGAGTTCCCAACGAAATTCTAAATTCAATACAATTTCCATTAAACCATAATCATCTTATTTTATTATCATAAAATTTAGCTATTATAATTATTATCTGAAAAATTCGGATATTACAATTCTTCCTTCCTTAAAATAAATTTCGTCCTCGAAATTTGATATATATAATTAATGAAAATAAATTTTAGATATAACAAATACATAACAGAATTTAATTTTTCACTGTTTCGAACATCGAAAAATTAAACACACCAAACCACAAGAGTTTTGGTAGAATAGATGAAACTGGGATTTAGAGGTATTGGGAAGCGATGGCTTATTGGAGACAAATAACTGACAATGTAACAAATAAAATTGAATAACTAATGGCTAGAGAAGGATACCTAGTCGTGAGAATAATACTGAATTATTAAGTATATATCCTATGAATGTCTGAGTATTACAGTTCTACCCTTCTAAAAAAAATTTCGACCTCGAAATTAATAATTAAGCTAAAATAATTAAGCATAAATGAAATAACATAAAAAAAAAACAAATTCAAAATGAAACTTTAGACTTCACGGATTCGGAGAAACATAATGTTTTTTTTTTTTTTTTTTTTTTTTTTGAAAACGGAAAATTTATATGAATACATTTAAGATGACTAATAAAAAAAAATGGTAAATAAAGACATTAGCATGCACTCAATAGCTAAATCTAAAAACAATTAACTGATGCATGTGACTTATAAGTTGAATAAGTAGTAGCCAATCAGACACTTCGAAAAACCCAAGACTTAAATATAAAAATTCAAACACACGTCTTGAATGTTAATATAAATTTCTTAACTCGTATATATAGTTAATTAAATAAATAACAAAAGGCACGTAACACTAGCACAGAATAGTGAAAACTTAGGATGTCATATTAGAGTATTAGAGAAACATTTATCGGCACAATGGGATTTTAGTAGCACACATACGTACCTGTAAATTCACGATTACGTTCGCGACCATAATCGTCAATTTACCTTACGACCGCGTCCTAACCGTCCTTCCATTATGCATCTTAAAACATGGTTAACCCCCCCCTTTTTTTTTTTTTTAATTGCATATAACTGGGTGGATCACAAAAAAAAATAATGTCAAACGGAGACATCTAAATGAATCCTATAACTAGTAATCGAGACAAAACAGATAACTGAAACGGGATACTATAAGTAGAACTTAAAAACGGTAACTAATTTGATCCTTCAAAAATTTAAAAAAAACTCAAAACATATCAAATTCAAAAATCACATTTTATAAGTTTACATATATTTTTTTTTAACTCTATACAAATAAATAAATATATAAATTAATAAACACATAACACTAGCACAATAAAGTGAAAATATTATGACGAGGTCATATCGGACGGAGTATTAGAGGAACAAAATCTGCACAACAGAATTTTGGTAGCACACATGCGTACGTATAAATTCACGGTTACATTTGCGACGTGCAATCGTTAATTTACTTTACAGTGTCTTTACGGATTCAGAAAAACATTAATCTACATCAAAGGGATTCAATAGCACACATATGTAACTGTAAATTCACCATTACGTTGATCAAGTGTAATCGTCAATTTACTTTACAGTAGTGTCCTAATTGTCCACCCATAATGCATCTCAAAGTCCTAGCTATGATTACAAAGAAATAACGTTGCGATGACAAACAAATTATGAAAGATGTCGGTTACTTAAAGGTGTTTACTAACACCAAGTCTCATATTTATTTAGATTATAGGTCCTGCGGAAAATGTCTCGAGGCATACGAGGTAGCAAGGTCTAAATCGAGTGTAAAGAGGGTTAGTCAAAGTCATGATCTCTTTGGTGGCTTCAAACAATGTCTTCGGAAGTCACTTCTTATGTCATAGAGCGCAAGCGGTGGAGAAGACAGAATAACTTAACTCATTGTACTTGACTAATTTATAAGGTTAAAAAGACGCCTATTGCTAACAACGACGGGTTTCTTACTGACATTGGGAAAATCACAAAATGATGAATAATGACAGGAAACATGAAACCCTAACCCAACGTCTACCCATTTCCTCACAGGTTTTACTTTTAGGTTTAAGTTTTCTACAGGAAAGAGCCTTTGCTCTGATACCATAACTGTAACACCCCAACCCGGAACAGGCTAACGTGTTACTATTACAGATATCAAATCAACGCCACAATCCAAAATACAACAAAAATTAATGCAACCTACGTCATATTATTAAACAAAATGAATTAACCTTTAGAAACTTGAACTTCATTTTTTTATCTCTCATCACTAAAATACCCAGAATCCCGGATTACCTGAAAACAAAATAAGAAAAACAAAACAAGAAAACACGGCTGAGCCAAAAATTGCCCAGTAACGGAAAGAACAATAGTATAGGTAAGGACAGACGTAAGAGAATAAATATACGAACTTCAATTCAAACTCGAAACCAAACTTTTTACCGAAACATATACTTAGTAAAAATTCGGAGGTATGAACCGACACTTGGCCAGAACATAATCAAACGCATACGGAATCATATCAAAAACATATCATAACATATACACACAACAAATCACGTGACTACACATATCAAGAACTCAAAGTCACGTGAAACGTAAACACCCATGAGCCAAAACAGAACAGACTGGTACTCAGCTAGCTAGTCCATGCACCAAGGAGACGGTGTGGGTGGCGTGCACACATTGTTCCATCTCAAACAGAAGTCAGGAGTCAGGAGTCAGGAGTCAGAAGTCGGAGCTAAGATCGATCTATACGCCTCTAAGTGGCCAAGGTACTACATGAGTACTTTCAGAGACGCCGTGAACTTTGATTACGCACTGTCACGATAAGTGCCATGTCAGGAGTCAGGAGTCAGGAGTCGGAGCTAAGATCGATCTATACGCCTCTAAGTGGCTCTAATACTTCAAAAGTACTAGTTAGAGACGCCGTGAACTTTAATTACGCACTGTCACAACAAGTGCCATGTCGTTGACGCCCCAACGACAAGTCAGAAAATGCTCGGGTAACAGAGTACTAAAACTAAAAACATATAACTAAAATATATTATATAAAATAACTGAACTCAAAATATAACCGACGCGTAACGAAAATCCGTACTACAAAGTAACGGAATAGATTCAATACTATTAGTAAACGAGAACAAAAGCCGCACTACGAAGTAACGGAATATAATTAATACTATTAGAGAAAGAAACCAGAAACCGTACTACGAAGTAACGGAATAAATAATACTAAGAGTAAACGAAAACAGGAACCGTACTACCAAGTAACAGAATATAATTAATACTAAGAGGAAACAAAGACGGAAACCGTACTACGACGTAACAAATATATTAATACTAAGAAGAAACAAAAACAGAATCCGTACCTTAGTTTAGCAAGCAAAGCAAAACGACTAAATACACGGTTAACGACCAAGAGCGCCTACAATTTAATTGCAATCAAATCAGGTTTATTTAGCTTAGTTACGCTGTCCATTTTGTTGGTTGGTTGATGTTCCGGCGACAAAGACTTTAAACTTTTAACATATATCTTTTCGTAGTTGTCTACGATTCTCAAAAGACATCCTTTCTTAAACACCAAATAATTAGTTATAATTTTATCAATATCAGTTACTTGTTTGCTAATTAAACAAGTTGTTTTGAATAAAATAAAAGTATAACTTCGTGGATTTAGATGTATTTATTTATATCTAAACAACATATATTTTGTTGAATGAAAACAATACGTATGGTATTAATTTGTTTGACTAGACCAGTAAGTTTTGGATTATAAAATACTATCACTTATCCCATTCAGTTATAAAGATAGGACTAGGAGAACCAACTATAAGGCTACTTTTTAGTTTATAACTTTGGAGCAGCATGAGAGCTTTTATAACACTTATCAAACGTCTGCAACATATTCATGGTTCACGTTATTAAAAACATGTAATGCAACTATATTAAGGAAAAGCTCTCAACCAGAATGTGTGTTTACGTTAACATATAAGCAGACGAGGAACAAACTAGATATTCAACTGATCTCATAATCAGTCACGTAAAAACACATAAAATAGTTTTTAGCCGCGCCGGACCCTAACCAACAGTCATGAAACAATTACGGTGAGCTCGAATTCGTTACCTCATAAGCCGAACAAAACCGTGAGGGAACACAGGTGTGTGACGGTTGCTGAATAGCGGAACAAGACGTCAATGGTGAGCAACAGTGCGGTACGCGGTGGCCGTAGCGACTATGACTGGTGACTGTGGCGATAGATTTTGAGTGGCGTTCGAAAGGTGACGGAGGGCGTTGATAGCTCCAACTGAGGCGGAGGTGGCGGTGGTGTCGCTAACGAAGGCGGAGGACACAAATATAACTGATAGGGTTATGGTGAAAGAGATTAAGAGGCTTTTTAAATCGATAGAGACGTGAAGGACATGAAATCAAACTCCTTATTTATTTGATAGTTTGTTGAGGAAGATAAACTTTCCCATCCATTTGTTATCGTATGTATCTATATTAACGAATTTGAAACAAAATCAAATCCCGATATAGCCGTATGGTTTGTTGAGATAGCCTTACGTAAGTCGGCTGTGATGCAGATCATGTGTTCTTCAAACTGGTTTTCACGAAAAGGCAATAATGGTCCCTCTACTTTGTTTCATAATTTATTTCCACAATTACTTAGCAAACATTTTACTTTAGTGTTTGTTTTAAGTAACCTTTTACTTTTGGTTATTATTACTCATGTGTATGTTAAAATAGTATTTATGTTAAAAAGTTTAGCTTATATTTCATTAACGTTCTACCCATTTACGAGATACTAACACTTTTAATTAATGATGTACTTGGAGGTGATAAGACTAGTTGAAAAATTATATCTTGAAATTTTAGGACTAGGTATGCTTATTATCTATCTATTTATTTAAATTGTTTATTTATATGAGTTTGCAACGATATACTACAATAATAATATTCAAATTCTACTTAATGGTATCTTTACTCAAATCATAAGTGATAATATATATGTGTATATATATATATATATCGTTAACAAGTTAACCCACGTATATATATTATCTTACCTCTAATACCATTTGATTACATATCAAATTTGAGTTCCCAACGAAATTCTAAATTCAATACAATTTCCATTAAACCATAATCATCTTATTTTATTATCATAAAATTTAGCTATTATAATTATTATCTGAAAAATTCGGATATTACATTCAATCTCCTCTATATCTGGTAAAATGGGTGGGTCGTGTGATGGGTGACGGGTCAACACAAGACCTGTAAATAGTAAGTTGCTAAAAATGATTTGAAACTTTACAAATCAAAATGTCGGAAAACAGTTTGCTTGATTTGTTTTTTTAACGTTTTCCACAAAATATTTCGTGTGTATTAAGAATTTAAAGTTGATAAAACTGTTTGGTTGGTTAAACGATTCAGTTTTGTATTAGATTTATTCCTGGCCCTAATTTTTTATTTTTATTTTTGCCATTAATTTATACTTCACTTGGAATTCGTTTAAGAATTACGAAGGAGATGATGCAATTGGAATGCATAACCTGACTCTTGAAACTAATTGGCAACTATCGGATCATATATATTGAACCTGGAGCTTCGTGATTCCTTTAAATAGCTGATCACTTTGGGCTTTTACCTTATGTTTCTATGCTTTGCGATCATCAATTCGGGGGCACGTGGCTCGCTCAGTTCTGAAGTCTTATTATAATGTTTCAACCAAGTACCTGGAGCAACCTTTTTGATAAGACTAAACGGAGTGGGTAGCGGTTTACCGTCCAACTAGCACACGTGGCCAGCGGTAAAGAAAACGGTGAATTCTCCCCGATGAAACACCGAGATTAGAGGTTTTGATGAGTTGCAAGAGCCATAAAGAATTTGGGAGCAGAAGAAGATGAGGACGGAAGTTGCAGAAGAAATGTTGGTTGGAGTTGAGAACAAGATAGGGGGGAATAAAGAAACATATATAATTTATTGTACTTATAATAATATTATATTTAATTTTTTATATGCATTTATTCTTTTATTCCTTTGTGATTTAATTATATTAATAATAATATTAGGTTTTTTAATCAATATTGTATTTTTTTAATTTTGATTTAATAAGTGTAATGTAATATTATACATGTTTAGTTTTTTTTTAAATTTAGTTATATTAATAATTTTAAAAATAATTAAACTAAGTTTATTTTAGTTATATTATTATTATTATTATTATATCTTGTTTGAAAAAGGATGAAAGTGGTAAATTGGTGACCATTTCTTTAATATTGTGAAAGAAAATGTAGTAGAATGGGATATGATGTGGCGCTGTAAGAAAGAAGGCAAAATGGCACCACACCTCATAGTCTAATGTTTCAACCAAGTACCCGGATCAACCTTTTTGATAATGTTTCAAATACAATCTTTTTTGTAACAAGTAGAGGGCATGAATGCAATCATTTGAATGCTTCTATTCACGTTTAGATATTTGCTTATAGTGACACTGTTCACCATGTGTTTCAAATATGAACACAACATTTCTTTTTTCATATTTGGTTTATGTGATTTTTTCTTCATTTAGGTTTCTACATATATTGCTTTTTTACATGTGGACAAGTTTCCATAACACCCAGGATATGGTAAATGTTCTTTTCATTATTATCATCGTGCTTTGAACATGTTACTACCATTTGACAATTTTGATTGTTTTTATATTAGATTATTAGTTGAAATCATGTAATTTAGTTTGTTACTACATAAAACTTGGGTGAAAATTCCATCTGTGGTTTATAATATAGTCTTAGCTGAGATGTGAATGCTTTAAAAGAAAATAAAGACTTTTGAGAATTCTTCATGAAGGCTGAACTTGTCTTGGTACGATAGGATATTGTCACATAAGAACACCCATGCATACATGTTGCCTCCTCACTTTAATACATGAGTGATAATTGATATATTCAATTTAAGCAGCAAGGCCCGCTCTTGCGTTTTAGTAATTGATTTTTTCTATCTTGTTTCCTAAAAAAATTTGATCATTTATGTTTACTAATAAGTTAAACGAGTCATGCTTGAAACACCAGAAGATCACTATTTAGTTAACAAGTATTGGACATTGACCGAGGCTTACCTTGCCTTTAAGCCAGCCTCACAATATATCACGAGATGATTGATAAACTAACATAAGCGAGTACCGCGTTACAAATTGTTGTAGCCGCAGCATCGCGCGGGTTTCCTGCTAGATAAAACACAATCGGAACCGACCCATTGGCGATTCCGAACAAATGTTGAATCGTTAATACATAATGCGGTAAAAAACGCCTCCATTTAATCATAGAGTCATGTCTTGTTCAAAGTTAAATCATAAATCAAACTCTAATCAAAATACTTTCGTTTTTTACTCAACCATATTAATCATTTTTTATTTACACGGCCCATTAGTCTAATCAAGCCCAATCAAATGCTCGCTGAGTCCCCGCTGCAACGCACGGACACTTCTACTAGTCAAATAATGAAGTGTATAAAAGTTAATTGAATTCTCTAAAAGTGATAGAACTAGATTTCAACAAAAAAGCACTCAACAAAATAAGTTGATAATTTTTCTTTCTTTTGTCGGTTTTTCTTTTTTTTACCCCTATTTTTTTAGGACTTTCTATTATTCGTTCTCTCAATCAAGGTATATAATTATCAACCGTGAAAAAATATATATGCAATAACTCAAATCCAAAGAAGTATAAGAAGAATATGATCCATTGATCCATTTAATTGAATGTTCAAGAGGACTTCATTGTTGATATATTTAAATGTCAACCTTTGCCATTTTCTTTAATTCAAATAGCTTAATATAAGCTTAAAAGGTTACATTATAAAATTACGAATTTTATTATATTTACTTCGGGTGTAATATTGCTATATGTTTCTTAAATATGACGTTTACAAAGGTCAATTTACAAGTAACAATTTATATAACAAAAATTTCAAGGGTAATTAAGTACATAATATCATAGATCTAATACGTAATGTTTTAATTTTAAATTTAAAAAAAATGTGGGGCCTTTTGGTGCAACATATGTAATATGTTGCGCACAGTGCATGGATCCGTTGCATCATGATCTTTTGCTCAAAAATGTTCGAATCTGTTGCACCAAAAGATATATAATTTGATGACTACGCAAGAGCCTAACCGAAGAGTAATGCTTCTTTTCTCCCGAGTCAACACTTGAGGATATGAGTGCGGAAACAGTTCTACTTTTTGAATGTCAACACGATTTCGCTATGCTCATGCCCTAGTTGTGAATGACATGCTTTTGTTGGGTGTTTAATTATTGAAAAGAAAACCCAAAAGGTTAATTAAAAACCTAAAATAGTGGAATTGATCATTTCATTTCGCTTATGATTTTATATTACTTTGTCACACACCTTTTATAATCTCTTTATATACTTTATTTAATTATTTTATACAATGAAAAATAAACATACTTAAATATTCATTTACTGTTAAATGCAATCGTGTGCGTAAAATAGTTAATCATGTACAGTTAATTGTAATGATGTGTGTAAAATAGTTATAATGTAACGCCTACATTAACACAACGATAACCGTTTACGACATTTTAGATAGAGATGACAATGAGTCGACTACGTGCCCATACCCATTTCTCATATTGAATTATAAAACTGTTTCATACCTAGTCTCTTGCTCGTTACCTACTCAGTACCCACAAGATATGCGTGCATCGGTATGCCCTTTATGTTATAATATGGTTATGGTTAAAATTATTTATTTAGATGCAGGATAATCATTAACGAAAATCCGATCTTAAGTGTATCTTAAAGGCTGACTTAAAACATAAAATATTCAACTATAGTTGTGACATTTATGTCATTTAAACATTTGAAGTGTCTAACAGTTTTTAACATATTGTTTATGATATTAGTATAATAATATATTCAGTTTAGATACGGATAAAGATGTTTGGATAGGTGGTCGTGTTTCACCTTTTTTAGCGCCTAATTTGAATCACTGACATGTCATTGGGTCACCTGATCATCTCTATATCCGAGTACCAGACACCACCATTAGGAGGAAACCCACTGTAGATGTGAAAACCCTCTAGCCCAACCTGAGACCCCCTTGTTTTTTTCACATGTGAGACTTGAACCCAATATCTCTCACTTTTAAATAAAAGTCTTTGAGTGTCTCACTTTAACCACTTGAGCTAGAGATCATCAGCTCAGTCGAGTTTCACCTACTACTATATCAGCATATCTGCCGCAAAAGTATCTAATTATTTCGAAAATAGTCTCATATCTAAATACCTTCTCGTTAGTCATTACCCGTTTCAAATATTTCAGGTTATTCCAAAATTGTTTTGTGTAGTAAAAAAACAAAAAGAAAAAACAAAAATAATCTTTCGAAAAAGTAATTTTTGTCTCATGCCTTGTTTCCTTATTAATTAGAAAGGAAATGAGAAGTACAAACATCACTAGTGTTGGTTATTAATGAGAAACATACAACTTTCTTCCTTATTTTTTTTAACGGTTTGAAATATTGATTGCTTACTGACTTACCTAATCATCTTCATTCAACTTTCAGGATAAAACCATGCATATGTGAAAAAAACATCATGAACCAACCTATAACCTTTTATTTTTGTCATATATGAGATTTAAACCAAAATTCTACCCAGTTTCTTAATGAAATATCTAAATATCTCATTTCAATTACTTAGGAGATCTTTAGTGGAAACGTACAAATAACTAATTATGCAATGTTATTTGTTTGAGATCATATACTTTTTTTTATCTTTGTAATTTGAATATGTTTATTTATTGATATCACGAGTCATGTCTCTAGACTATTAATGGATCCACTGATGTCAATATAGTAATTTCGCATCCTCCCTAAATGTTATAAAGGAACCCATTCGCCCCCATCCGCAACATATACCCACTTTTTTGGATCTTTTTACGCCAACTGATTTGATGTTTTACGCAATTTCACAGAGTCTAGAGAGGGGTCGGTCGCTTCGCGATATTGATGTACGCAGCCTTATAATCCTACACTTTATGTAGAAGGTTGTATCCCACATATTTAACACATGGATTTACCTCTCAAGATATTATAATTTCGGTCGTAATTTCTCTGTTTAAATTATAAGGAAGAATTGCATATTTCTCTCTCTCTAGTTTATTAAATGCATATATACGTCTCTGTGAATGGTTCGGTAAATATATATTTAAGAGGTTAGTGAGAATGAAATATGTAACAGTCCCAAAATTAAAATGTATAAATCATTTATACGTTGATTTTACAACATATCATGCAATGAAAGCCACGCAGAATACCGATGGTTGTTGTTAAAATTAAATTTCAAGATTTATACACTTTTTATTTAATTCAAAGCCATCATAGAGGGCTTGGATTCTTGGAAGGTCCACCTCAGGCGGTTGTGAGTGTTTCCTGTAAATAATCGTTATCTTAAAGGTGTTGTGAAAATCATATTTATTTTCTTATTTATTTCTTTTTATTATATAACGATTTGTATCTAGAGTTTTTTTTGAACGTTTTAATGGTTTGGTTGTAGTAAGTAAAGTATCTTATTTATGATCCCCGATTACAGGTTAAGGGACTACTTTACATAATAAAATGACTATTGTTCATTTACAGATTGTATGTACTTATTATTAATTATTATCTTTTCAAACGACAACTTTAGTTAAAAACTACAACCTAGCAATACGCTAGAACCAAACAACCAACAAATGACAAGATTAGAAGAAAAAAATTACACCAATAAATCATATTCAAAACTTTAAACTGACATATTTTCGATCTAAGAGAAGCCCAAACAACTTATTATTAATATAATCATGTTTTTGGTTTTTGTGCCCCCAGTGATTTTTTTGGATACCTTTTTGTTTTTTTTTAATTATATCATTCTATTAATAATTTAATATTTTAGTTAGCTACTTTACAACATCAAAAATCAGTAAAATTTGTAAAAGTTAAAAGCAAGAACAAATCAAATCAAACATTTTTGGATATCCTTTCCCACAAAGTTCAAAGCAATTGTCCACTAAAAGGCTTTCAAGTTTTAGACAAAATGAGACCCTAAAATATATTCGAGTTTGTCCAATATAGTCAATAGTCGATCAATATGGGTTTGTTCACTGGAGTTCGTCGATATTTGACCGTATCAGTCATGAATTGTCGATGTTCCAGACTATTTGAATGATAATATCCTTTTCTTTTAAGTGTGTTACAACAAGTGGCTACATATATAACTGCATTATCAATAAGTTAAGTACAAGTGTTTATTCAATTAGTTTCATATTGCTTCACTAGTAGAAAAAATGGTTTTAATGACATGCCCACTACGACATGCAGTGATTTACGACTCGCAAATGTGTATGTCATTAAAAAAATGTCATATTATTTAAAAATTAAAATATTTATGACACATTTTTTTGAGTGTCATTAAATAATTGTCATAAACTTAAAAACCTAACTTGTGTGTCATATTTGCAAGTCATGTTGAAACCAAATTAAAAAAATAAAGACCCGCCCATATTTCTTCTCAATAGCCTGCACACTTATAATAATTTTCACAACATAATTCCCACTTAAAATAGCCCTGCACCACAATTCCCATTGGCTTCTTCATCCATCTGCTTCACCACCACCACATCATCTTCTCCATGGATCTTCTTCACCTGGATACACAATTGCGTTTTCTTTGAAGGATTATTTGCAAGAGTTCAACTATTGTGAGGTATCTTCCTTCAATTTTACGTTGTTCTACTTTTAATTTTTGGTTTCATAATCTTCTAGGTTTTAATCGACAGTGAGTTTCTTAATTTTTTTTGAACTGGTTTGACTAGATTATGATAGTTTAGGGCTATAGGAACTTGAACCGCACTAATTAATTTGGGTTCTCCATTTCGCTATAAAGTTCATATTTTTCTTATTTATTTCATGTTCTTGAAAAGGGTTCTTGATTTTGAACTCTAGGTGTTTGTAAAAACCTAAAATTTTGATAGATTTCAAGATTTTTCTGGGTATGATTCAGTTTTATTAACAGTCTGTTTGATATTATTATTATTATTATTATTATTATTATTATTATTTATTGCAAAATTGCAACCAAGCTTCTTCCTTTAACAAGAATTGCAGGTCAAAATTATATATTTTATATTCATAATAAACGATCACAAGATTTGTTTTTTTTTAGTGTTTTTAGGTTCATTTTGGTGGGTGGTTGGATATAATATTATTTTGTAAAGTGATTACTATTCAATCATCGTTTAAGCAGGAAGGGATATGCCGGACTCACTGAAAAGATTGTGTGTATTAAAATAATATAATGTTTTACTTGTATTTGTGTATGTTAATCCACTTCTAATGCTTAGATGAATGAAACCAGAAAGGAGGAAGAGGAGATTGATAGGTTGTTGTTGTGGAAAAAAGCAAGAGAACGAAAAACCGGAGGTTTCGACTCTAATGTCCAAGAAATTGTTAATAAAATTGTAAGTTTTTCTATTTTGTCTCAATAACTATATTTGTGTGTTTACAAATAAGGTTATAAACAAACACGCGCGCTGGTCAGTTTGTTAACAGCACGTGGTCTGATCAGATAAGGTTATAACTATAATTGCGTGTTTATAATTGTTTGTTTCCAGAACTATATTTGTTTGTTTACTGATAAGGTTCTGATCAAAAATTGGCGTTTGTCTGCACGCGTTGGTTCTGCACGCGCTGACAGCATGCACAAGCTGATCTGCACGTGCGCTCGTTGGTCTGCACGTGGTGTTAACAAACTGACCAGCGCGCGTATTTTTTTTTGTTTTTGTTAAATTATAATATTTCAAATATTTTATACATGTAATTGCGATACAAAAAAAATGATATAATTAACATGCTGGCAGCATGTGCAGACCAGCGTCGCGGGCTATCAGCGCGTGCAGACCAGCGCGCGAGCTGTCAGCGCCTACAGACCAGCGCGCGCACGCTGCAACGCGTGCAGACCAGCGCCCAGGCTGTCAGCGTGTGCAGACCAGCGCGCGCAAGCTGTCAACGCGTGCAGACCAGCACGCGGGCTGTCAGCGCATGCAGATCCGCGCGCGGAAGCAGTCAGCGCGTGCAGACCAGCGCGGCCGTGCTATCAGCGCGTGTTTGTTTTTATTTTTTTGTTACATTATTTTATGTCAACTATTTTATAGACGTGATTGTGCGCGCAAACTGACCAGCACGTGCTGCTGCGTTGACCTGCACACACGCTCAAGTTTAATTCTTATATATATCATGCATTTTATGGAATACTATTCAACACACTTAAGATTATAAACGTCAAACGGGCCTAAATCGTGAAACCAACCCGTTACTAGCTGTTTGATTTTGTTCGGTTTAAGGATTCTACGGTTTGGTTTTGGTGTATAAAATTAAAACCGTTACTGACGGTTTGGTTCACAGTTTGACATAAAACCGCGAAAACTGGTCGTGAACACCCTAGCTACTATATTCTTTTTTATAAATCACTGGAATCTTAATTATAGGGCTTCAATATTTTACTATTTGTAACTGTGTAGCGTCCAACTCAGCCGGGAAGTACCGATTGTGGTTATTATGTCTTAAACTTCATGAAGGAGAATTTAGGAGATCATCCGTGAAGGACTTTACATACTCATCAAGAACAATGTAAGTGTTGTTTATTTGTTTTTTATGTTTGTAATTTGTATTGGTTTGTAATTTTGACCCAATTCATTTTGACTCAATCAAATCTAGTAACGTTATCTTCTTTTAATTTTCTTCTTAGCTCGGGGAAGACAAAGAGGAATACACGGATGCGGATTTTGATGCAGTTCGGGAAGAATGGTTGGGTTATGCGGCACAGTTTAGTTTCCGGTAGTGATGCATGTATTTGTATTGACTATTAACCAATATTTTTGATAACTTGAGAATATTTGTAATATTTTGACGTGCGATGTCTAATTATGAAATGAAATGAAATGAATAGTTTTGCTGCTATAATGGTGTGTTTAATATAAAAATTAGTAATTATGCATAAAAAAATATTAAATTAAAATTATACGATGACACGCATAAGTGTTGGTCGTAAACTGGTGTCATAAATGCAATTAATAAAAGCGGGTCATATATGCATGTCATAAATGTGTGTCAATAAATATGACAGTGCATGTCATTTTTCGTTTATGACTGGGCCATTAACTACATGCATTTGCATGTTATCTGTACCATTTAATGACACTCAACGCGTGTCGTGAAAAGCATTTTTTCTAGTAGTGCTTGCTCACTAAACTATGCTCTGAAATAGAACGACTCACATGACTTCTTTTCTTCCCGTTAATGGCCTTTTTATTTAAAAATTGTAATTTAAAAACAATCACTAATTAAGTTAATCCAACTACAAAATGTATCATTATTTTCTATGTTTTGTATCTGTATACCACGTATTTGAGGGTACTAATATACGGTATTGACAACGAATATGTATGATAATAATTAATAATAAGAAGAAGAATATTCTAGATGAAAACCTTTTTTTGTAATTGTAAAATGTTAATATATTGATGTCTATCATGTCACGGGAGTATGCCATGAGAGTTTTCTAGATCCACTAAGGTCAATATAGTAATTTTTCCTGTTATCTTTATACCCTAAATGTTCACTTATATAAACGGCCATTGCGCCCATTCTCCAATACACACCCATTTTTATCTCTTATAACCCTACCCTAGCCTAGCCGTCATGTAGCAGCCATACACATAACACTTCTAGTTCTGTTTTTATTTGTTTTTCTTTGACAAGTTTTAAATCGTTATTGAAGTTCATGGAAGTGGGATCGTTCGTTTTGGGTTTGGATTCGAATGGATATGGTGGATGGGATCTTGGAGAGGGCTTTATCTCTCGAGGCATTAGTGTTTTCGATCGTGATTTCACTGTTTAAATGAGGTGGTAAAATAATTTATATTTTTTTCTGCAAGAAAGGTAAAGTAGATAAAAATATAAAGTAGATAAAAAAATTTATTAAATCGGTTGGATTCGTACTTGTTTTTAATATAGTTGTTTAGATTATTTTTCATAAGCTGTTAAAAAAATTATGAAATTTTTTTGTAGGTTACCGTGGATTTTGTATTAGTTTTCTAAAAGTTACATTTGATGTTGATTTGATGTTGAAAATATGTAAAGTGATTGTTGATGCTACATAAATTGTATTGTTGTTAATCGTTGTTTGTCATGGATTTGAATTTGAATGTTGTGTTTACAAATAATTTAAAAAATGTCATTAACCGTATTTTTTTTTTCCAATTCTAACTCTTAATGGATACCCACCAACATTACATATATTAACATTACGTATATTGTTTAGGCCTTTCTAAATTGTCACTCCAAGAAGTTGTCTTTAATCTAATTATTTTTTTATAAAATGACTAATATATTAATATTTATCATTTTTCAAGTTTTGAGCTAAATCGATCGATTGGGATATAAAACAGGTCTTATCTCTTAAATCACTAGAAGATAGAATTGTTAATAAAACAATAAATTTGTGCTCATATTACTGACTAATGTTCATTAATGTTGAAACATTTTGATATGAACAAGTATACTCCTTTGCGCATTGTCTAATAACAACCCCCCCCCCCCCAACCCCACCCACCACACACACCCACCTCCACCACACACACACGGGAAGCTTAGCCGTTGTACAAACCGATCGTGATTTCTAGTATTTTTCTATCATGGTTTTTCTGTTTAGATTGGAACGTACAAAACTATAGAAGAATAGTTTGGCAATGTGTTTTGCAATTAAGGTAAAATATAGAAGAATAACCGTTCTAAAAATCAGATTTGATCATTTTGTATTTTTATTTTACAGAAAAAGTGAAATTACATAATGATGAGAAATAATCGACAACTTGGGAGAAAATGTATATACAAGACATTTAAGGTAAATTAAAAAACTATCGTTTTTTACTTTTTTTTTGTAACACCCTAGTTTTATGAGATTTAAAATATACATTTTTATTCTACAAATAACGAGACTATTTAACGAGATAACATAGTCTGACGTTTAAAACTGGGATTTTAAAGTTAGGGGAATATAATTTTATGTGGAGAAATGTATTATGGAAATGTGTCGGGACTAAACTCGGTTAAATCTAAAGTTTAAGGTAAAAGTCGTATTTGAATGTTTTAATAAAACCAAAAAATAAAGACAGAATTACAAATTTTGTCCTTTAAAATAAGACGAATTACGGTTCGTGTCATTTTCTAAGTTTCCTTGCAGGCGGTGTACTTTAAACTTTTTTTTCTACAAGTTTTGTTCTTTACGCTAACTGGGTTAGAAAAAGTCAGTTAAATGCCCTCACGTGAGACGCATGTGAGGGCATTTTTGTCTTTTCGTCTACCCTGCAAATTTATAACTCATTCCCCTCATTTCTCTCCTCTTTCTCTCTCTACGCCACCACCATCACCACACCACCACCATCACCATACCACAACCACTCCGACCACCATACCATGACCCACTCCGGCCACCATACCCTGACCCATTTCTAAACCTTAACAACAGAAACAAAACTAAATCAAATACCCTTACCTATATGCTAATTCTTGAAATTAACTTAGGGCTTTGATAATTTAGATGGTTATGAAGAATACCCAGAAACAATCTGAGACAACGTGCTGGTGGGTGGCTGGAGGGGGTTATGATGCGGCGATTAGGGTTACGGATTTGGGTGGGTTACGGCCGGTTACGCTAGGGTTCAGTTGTTGCTTGCTTAAAATTGGGGAAATCGGAGGTGATGGTTCAGGTGACCATCAGGTGGTGGCGGTGGTGATGGTCGGAGCTGGAGCGGTGGTGGCGAATAAGCAGTGACGGAGATGGAGCGGTGGTGGCGGAGCTGTGGTGGTGGCCGGAGTGGTTGGTGGCGGCGGTGAAGATGGATCTGGGTTTGTGTCTTCTCCGGCGAGTTTGACCGGAATCTGGGTTTATGGTTGCAGGTTGGCCGGGATAAACGGTGGTCGGATCTAATGGTGGTCACAGAGATGGTGACACTTGTTGGTGGGGATAAGCGGTGGTGATGTTGGGTGTTGCAGCCTTGCAGGTGGTGGCGGTGGTGATGGTGGCCGGGAGAGTGGTGGAAGAATGAAAGAGTTTGGAGGTGGAATGGAGATGAAGATGGAGATGGGTTGGAGAGAGAGAGAGAGAGAGAGAGAGAGAGAGAGAGAGAGTTTATTTTAAAATATGAAGAAAAGAGGAAGAAGAAGTTGCAGGGTAGACGAAAAGACAAAAATGCCCTCACATGCGTCTCACGTGAGGGCATTTAACTGACTTTTTCTAACCCAGTTAGCGTAAAGGACAAAACTTGTAGGAAAAAAAAGTTTAAAGTATACCGCCTGCAAGGAAACTTAAAAAAGGACACGAACCGTAATTCGTCTTATTTTAAAGGACAAAATTTGTAATTCTAAGAATAACGTTGTGTTCTCGAGTTCATTTATAAAAAGAATGAGAAAAGAAAGTTTTCTCATCTTCTCTTTTCTTTTAACATATTTTCTTTCTTTTCAATTTTCTTTCCTTTTAAATCTTTTCAAATTGGAAAGATACAAATTCTCTTATTTTACACCTAATTTTCTTTCCCCTCCTCTCATTTTCTTTCCTTTAATGAACACCCCTTTTATGTTTTCATTCAAATGAAACTCGAAAACACGATAATTTTTTTACATCCCTCGTTTTCTTTCCCTTTCTTTCTTTAAATGAAACTCGAGAACACAGCTTAAAACGGGGGAACGGGGGAAGTGAGACAAACAGAGAGACGAGGAAGGGAGGTCGAAATCCTCCACCTAGACCATGATTCTAACTAAGTGATTCATGCATGATTTGTTAATCTCATCGATTCTAGGGTTAAAGGTATGTATTTTTCCATCTTTATGTTTGCAAATTATTGGATTAAGGTTCTTGAGTTTTATGGCTTCATATATGCGATTTGGGGGAAATCGATGCTCAATTTTAGTGTAGAGACTAATAAATATATTATAATGTAACCGTAGCGTATGGATTTAAACTGCATGTTGAAGTTTGGGTAATAGCTTCATAATTTTGCTAATGGGGAATGACATGCATGATGGGATATGATGAGATTTAGTGAATTTTCACTTATGTGTTGAATCTTGACATAATCAGTTGAGTAAAAATATTTGATTTCAAGAATTAATTGTGAATAAAGATAGTTATACATAATTGAGACTAATATGGATTGGCGAAGTTCATGTTGATATTAAAATAGTGAATTGTAGTTTATGCCCACAAGGTGTTCGATGAAATGTCTAAACTACAAAAAAATAGTAAAAATGTGAATGAGTTGTAATGATTATTTGTGTGACATAATTTTCTTAAAGTGTTAAACTAGGGAGCATAAGATTATGATAAATCTAGTTGGTATTGACGATTTGTAAGAGTTATAATTGATTGAGATGTTGACTTGCTGTCAAGAAAGGCACAACATGGCTCGGAAGGCAACAAGTCAAGCGGGTAACACAACAACAACACTCCTACGGGCAAAGGTGAGTGACTTAAATTGTGCTTGGCGAACTAGTTTTATCCGTGTAAAGTGTTGTTACCACTTTATGTGTTCTACTCAAATATATGCGTGATTGATTACTAATAGAGATGTTGTGTTTGTTAATTTATTTATGTAACAAGGAGCCATTTATAAGAATATATATGGATTTGATGTCGTATTGATTAAAATAGTCTTCTTCTTGACTTTCAATTCTTATAGTGAAGGTGGTTTAATGTAACGTATTGTTTGACGGTGTTTTACGGGTTTAAGCCCATAAAGAAATAGTGCAAACTGAAAATGGGCCGTGCTGAAAATTCAGCTTATGTTCAGATTTGGACTGGTTTTGAAATATTCATGATAAATTAACCAAACGTCCGTCGGGGTGTATTATATACCGACGGAAAGCTCTATGAGTCTATTTTTACCAGAATTTTAGTTTAACACAAAATGCCTACCACAAGTGGGCGAAAATAACAAATTACTACAGCTGCGCAGATCTGTTATTAAACAAAAGACTTTAATGTATTTAAAAACATTATTGTGAATTGTGTGGAATGTGATTTGTATAGGGTTGTATCCCTTAAGGTGTTCATATTAAATTACATGATTTGAAGTGAGTGATATCTTTATAGGGGGTGTGTATGCTAGACTAAGGAGTCATATATGTCGTGACCCATATGTGCAAATACGCGTGTTTCACTATTTCTTGCTTGTGAATGTGGTTGTCTGAATTACTGCTTATAAAAGGGGCGTAATGGTGTTTTTTTTATATTGGTGTGAATTTTTCTATTTGTGGTTTGTTTTGTAGTATGTTGTTATTCTAAGTTAATAGGACTACTTGGAGGTGAAAAAGGCTTAGTGTGGAGGTCGGATGAGGAGGAAAACATAAGGGCAAAGTCGAGCTTTAAACGGCTAAATGGATATTGTGCTTCGGGGATGTAATTGATATACTTTAATTATAATATATAATATATAATCATGATTTATAATTGAATATCAAATATACGGGGTATGTGTCCTCACTTGGTTTCGACTAATCTATTGTGGTGGTAACATGCAGGTGGGATAAGTTGACTATCTAATATGTGGCCAAGACATAAGGATTAATCGGATATTCATGGATTGCACATCATATCGGGAGATCAACATTGAAGAATTATTCCGAGTGAACTGGATAAATAACGGGGTGACTCAAGTCGATGATCCAAGTGATATTGTGAGTCGTTTACAGTTAGTTCAGGTGGGTAATGCATATATGTATAATATAATGATTTATATGGTGATAAGAGGGGTGATCAATCCTTGGTAGGAGGGCAACAGAAAGGAGATTTGGCATTAATAAGTTCTTTACTTGCTTAATTACAGTAAAAATATGTGATGGTTATATGTAGTGTTTTGGAATACAACTCCCGTGTCATTTTTATTAAGAGTTGATGTGCCGATGGAGGTTTTGGTCACTTTTGAGTTCGGTCTTTGATTTGGTAAACAATAGTTCTTTTTGTAAGGAAAGTCTGAAATGCGAATGGGTCATGTCGGATTTTTATAAAAACTGGTGTTTACGTTAAATTGTATATTGGCATTTAATATATATAGATGTTACACCTTTTGATTGATAATGGTTTTTCAATAACAAAATAAAATAAAATAAATGGGCCTAAATTCCGCAAGAGTCTTTTATAATGTGGTTACAATAGTTGGGTGTCACATTTTTTTTGCACCAGACAAAAGATTATAATGGTTCAGGAGATGCTGTAATTCTTTGTTTTTACTAATGCAAAATGTTTATGGTGTGTACAGTGTATTAAACAACATATAAGATACATTGCGCCCAAAGTTAATAGCCGGATTTGAGATCGGCGGTCTCTCAAGATTTGAACAGTTTAGACTTCAAAAAAATAAGACAAAAAACTGAACATTTTTCTTCTTAGTTAAAGTTAAAAAATAACAACCATGCCTTTAAATAGGCTTATGATGACAACTAGAAAAGGGAACTACCTAGTAAATGTAGTAACCCACTAAAGGCGTTCGGTCGGGTTATGTCAAATTGGTATGTAATTATTTTGGTCCGGTCAAACGTTCCGGTTGTGTTAAAAGTCAATTGCACTTAAGGCGTTCAGAATAAATAAATAAAAATCACTAAATTTGGTCGACATTTTATCCACCCCATTACTTAGAGCATCCGTAGTCGGCCAACATTTTGGCGTTTTGGGTTGAAAACGCCCCCCCCCCTCCCCGGTTTTTTGACATAGCGTTTTGTCTATGGCGTTTTCTACAAAACGCAGGTGCGGCACAAATTTTAGAGGTTTTGTGAGTGAGTGGTAAGGCGAGAGGCCTTTTGGGGTCTTTTTCCCCACTACACCCATTTTTTGCAAAATGTCAAAAGCTGACTAACATGAAATAAAATGTACACATGTGCCTAGTTTTGATCATGCATGGTCTAAAGGGCAAAAGAGTTGTTTATAAAAGATATAAAATTTATTTTTAACATATGTTAGTAAAATGATGAAACATGTGAATGTTGGGACAGCAATTACCACGAAACCCAAATTATCAAGAGTTCAATTCATTATGCATCTCATATATGCACCTTTTGTAATATAATTTTAAATGAAGCTTCAAGTTTTGTTCCAATAGAAATAAGCTTTATGCAAGAGACATATTTATCATATGCATACACTAGTGTACATTTTTAAGAGAGCTGTACATATACGCAACTTACATCATAAAACAATATGTATATATGTCATAAAATGAACCTTTGATCCAGAACCTGCAAATAATCAATAGTATTAATAAGATTTGAATCATCATCAATTACTTGAGCTATAGAATCTTCATCCATGATTCTTTAAAACTTGCTCACACAAATATACAATCGATCAAGGTTTAGACTCATAATTATAATCACGATCACAGAAATGTATTAATCTATTAAAATAACTAGTTAGAAGGTTGTAACTATTAAAAATAGAACTCATGAGACTTTCAGTGATACGATCCAAATACCACATGAACAGATAAGCAACAAACCCGCCCATCGTGTGGATTAATCATTAAAGATAATGATGGAAGCTTTCGGAAGTTATCAACAAATATGATTTACTTTTATCTGGCAAATTTGAATGTTAATTGTTTGCTAGTTGATTCTTTATCTCTTAGTTTTCCTTAAGTGTTCCTATAAATACGGCTGAACCTTCTTAGTTTCATTTAATCAATGAAATATATGGGCCTTTTCTCTCTTATAGCTTTTGATTTCTTGAAGATTAACTAATTGATAGGTTTTATTCGAGACAATCCAATCGATAATCTTCAAAAAATCGAAAGCTAATAGACCAAAATAATTCTTCGATTATAAAATAACTTAAAAAGGTTCAGTAATATTTAAAGGAAAAAAAACGATTATATAAATATAAAGAAAGATAAAAGTAAATTAAAATGTTGATAACTTTTGAAAGCTTCGCCTTCCATCATTATCCTCAATAACTAATTCACCAAACAGGTGGCTTTGTTACATGTTCATGCGGTATTTGGATCGTATCATTCAACCTGTCAAGCCCTATTTGACCCCTTAAACTTATAACAAAATCCGTGTAGCTCAATCATTTAATCCGATTAATATTAAACACAAATCAAAGTGATCCATACATGACTAATGGGGTGTTTGGGATTTCTTATCTTAGCTCCTTATAACTTTTCCAAAAAGTTAATAACTTCCACAACATAAAGCAATCCCAAACACCTACTAACTTTTTAAAAAATTAATAAGTTATGAGTCCATGAAACTAAGCATCCCAAACACCCCCTAAATGTTTACTTAGTATCAAAAGCTTCTATTGATTCTTGTCTCATTTCAATCTTGAACCCTAGTCTACTTAAATATGGGGATTTTCAGTCATAATTGTCTTCAAAGCATACAAAAAACAGATCATCTTAATTGCATAATATTGATGATTTTGGAATTGCAACCTTGATTATTCAGAGAATCGTATGATACTCTCAAATTATTTCAATGGTTATTCAAAATACTTTGATCGGATAAAACTTTGAATTTGAGACATGAAGTTGGTATGATTTCGTGAGGAAGATTTATTTCTAATGAATTTTTAATGAAGCAAGCATGCACTTTGCACATCCCGAACTTGCTTAATGTTTAGTATGATTACATTGATCAGCCAGCTAATCCAATTACACTAAAACTAAACTAAAATACTGGTAACGCATAAGCACAAATATTCGATCTTAATTTTTTTTCACAAGCCCAAAGAAATTAAACATAATTACCATCCGATTTAGATCGATTGAGTGTACGAATCGTGCTCACAAGCTTTGCTCTTACACTCCGGCACCTCCGAGAACATATCCGCCGGCAACTTCTTCGACAAAACTCCAACGTGAAACTCAAGCATACCGGAATCAGTATCCAGATCCATACCGGTAACACTAAGCCAGAGAAACAACTGCTTCGCCTGAATACCGGTGACGTCAGAGACCGATCCGTAAGTCAACTTGCCTTGGATGTCCTTACTGTAGTAAACGGTCTGATCGTCGAACTTAACGTAGCACGGACGCGTTAGGTGGACGGTGAATGCACCGTCGGTAGGTGAGAGTGTGTAGGATTCGACGGCGTTAGGTAGGATGCCGATCGGTAATCCGTATTCTGTTAGCATGTCGTGGATGTCGGCGGTGGCGGTGACGGTGACGGTAACGGTGACGGAGAGTGTGATTAAAGTGATGAGTAGTGATTGGTTGAAAGACGCCATTGGTGGATCGGTGAAGTTGCAGATGTCAGACTCTGAGTCAACTCGGACTCTTTAATATTCTTTTGATTATTTATGTAAACAAAATTTTAATTTAATAGGATAGACTATAGTCTTTTACTTGTAGATAAGGAAGAGCTGCCTAATTTATTGGTTTTGGTTTAAATGTTTAAGCATAAATGGATAATTGATAATGACAATGAGAATGATAATAACAATGATACTTATATTTTGATTATTATTATAATTATTATTAGCTTTTATATAGTTGTTAAACTGTGATCTTATTATTAATATTAATATTATTATAATTAGTAGTAGTTTTTATATAACTATTAAACTTTGATTTCCTTTATTTTGCTTCATACACATGTACTTAGAGCCGAGGGTCTCTCTGAAAGCCACCTCTTTATTCCTTTGGATAGAGGTACGGTGGTGCCTACATCCCACCCTCCCCAGACCCGTACTTATAGCTTTGCTGTCGGTGGGATTTTACTGGGTATGATTGATTGATTGATTGATTGAATTTTTCTTTTTTCTTATTTTTTTGAACGGAAATTTAGATTAATGACGGGTCAGTAGTATATTGGATCATCTCCATTTTCGGAGGATAATAATAGTTACTTCCTCCGTCCGTTATAAGTGTTTAGGTTGAAAAACACAAAGTTTAAGGTGAATTGAATGATTAATTTTTTTATTACCAAATGACAATAATACCCTTGAAAAATAGGTCCATCAATATTATTTTATTAATGTTAGTTGTGTGTGTTTAAGGGTAAACTTGAAAAATGGCTAATAAATTTTGAAAATAGACATTTGTAATGAGACAAATAAATAAGTAAATGTGAACACTTATAATGGGACGGAAGGAGTAATAGTTAGTGGATGTTTATGAGGTGAGATTTTATAAAACTTGTAACATAAACAGGTGTACAAATAGTGTCAAAAGCTCCCATATAGGTGGAATTTCATAAGTCTAATATCGAATGAGTATTTCAACATATTCATTATGATCACATTCAACCGGTGAAATTTTACTAGGTGTAAATTTGTTCAATGAACGAGTTAAGTCACGATTTCAACTAGGTCTTAACTCTTAAAAGCACAACATTGTAAGTGAGTTGGTTAGGCTTGTAATATATTGATCCATCAACAGCCCAACTTAATTAGCCCTTGGAAGCTTTGGACTTGGAGAGAGAAATTAACGATTCGGCCCAACTTCCTATCCAATTATCAAGCCTTCAAGGGTCATTCCATTCATATTATTTAATTTGTGGTTATACAAGGAAGTGTTTGTTGAGGTAATACTTCTAGCTTTCTCTCAGGTAGTGGTGTTTGGCTCTACTTATAAGGTTTTGTCACTAAGATTTAAGGCCACTGAAGAAACACTAAGTGACCCCGGCAGATTAAGGATAATCTTAGGGTTAAGTAGATGTTTTCAATGAGGGTTAGGTCCGGCAAAGATGGTTATTCTTTTGATGACCTGCAAAACAGACACCGTGAGCTCGTCACTGAGAAGGGGGGTACCTCCTTGTGACCACCCTCCGGCGTGAGAATCAGACTAGATTGCTCTGAATATAAGTGTATATTAAGAGAAATAGCTAGATAAGATAATATCAGATGATATGTGATAAGATGTGATATCCATACCGTTCCAAGGTGTTGGAGTATTTATAGCCGAATGTAGGTTTCCAAGCAGGTACAGCCAGCTGTATAATATTCCTTTTCCACTAACTACAGGCTACGCACATGCCACGATGGGAGTTGGTGAGTAGGCAGCGGCTGATAGTGACATGGCCGGCTGTGTACTATTCCTTTTTCACCAACCATGGGCTGTGTACGTGCCACGATGGGAGTTGGTGGGTAGGCAGCGGCTGATAGTGACATTTTGTACTAGAGCGTGCTCCTCCTCGTACTGTTGTCGGTGAGCTGTCACCCTGTGATTGGTTCATGGGCTGCTTTGGTCAGATCTTGTCTATTTTGTCAATACCTTGGCAGGTATAGTACAAAAGATCTTCCAGAAGCGTACGGACTGGCTCATTTGGGCGGGAGTATTCCCACCTTGCTCATTCCTTCTTCAGGTGACATTACTGAATTATTAAGAGTTAGTGCCTTGTGCGTGTAGCCTTACTATTAGTGCGGGTAGCCTTCCCTCATGGCTTGTATCCGCAGCTGCGGGAACAGGCGGGGTACTTTACCACTGGGAGGCTTTTCCTGCGGGAACAGCTGGCGTACTACGCATAAGGTCTTCATCTCTCTGAGCATGGTGGGTCCTGCGGATCCAGTTGGTCTTTGCGCAGACGTCCCTCTTCAAGGTGAGTCTATCGCTTCAAACTGGGCTCTGCTGGGACCTACCTCTTCAAGTCCCCACAGTGCATTGTTCTTCTCATGAATTGTTAATAAGTGAGGTGAACTTTTGGACTTAAGCAAGGGGTTTTGAAAAGGGTTTTTAGTTTTAAGGTTTTTCGTGGGGATTCTTCCCGCGGTTTTCCTAATGTCACGTGCAGAAATTCCCGACTTTTCTGCTTGATCTTTGGGTATGATGCGGGTAGGTGTGTAACCTCCTCGCAAGTCAGGAGCGTTGAGTTTCACTTGTGTGGATTCTCCACGAGGTTTTGGTAGTTTTAGACATAGTGATCAATTATGTTAAACAACCAATTCCATCTTGGAGCTTCAAACAATCTAGTTCTCAACGTTCCCGCTATGCGGGGATGTTATTTCCCTTTCCACAAGCATGGCCTAGAAGATCCTTCTTGGTTTCAATTCCCTGCAAGTGCTAAGTATGTGAAGGGTTTCGCCTTGACACTGTACCCGCACTCGTATTATAGTTTCTTGATTTCCAAGGTATTCTTGGCTTCAATTCCCTGCAGGTGCTAAGTATGTGAAGGGTTTCGCCTTGACACTGTACCCGCACTTGTCTTACGGTTTCTTGGTTTCCAAGGTAAGGGGGTATATTCCCTCTTATTTTTGAATCTTTGTTTCACGCATATTTTAGTTTAACTTAGCAATTTCTTGAATAGTTTGGATAAGTTAACCTTTCGACGCGTGGTTGTCAATAGTTAATGTTCAGTTTCCTCTATCATGATTGTGCGGGTAGGACCGTCACTTTCATTTAGTGGGATGACCAAACTTCACCTATAACTGACCTGCGTGAAGGTTTTCCTCATCTTTATGGAAATTTTCTAAGTGTTTTGAATAAGTTAACCTTTCGACGCGTGGTTGTCCATAGGTTAATGTTCAGTTTCCTCTATCATGATTGTACGGATAGGACCGTCACTTTCATTTAGTGGGATGACCAAATTTCACCTATAACTGACCTGCGTGAAGGTTTTCCTCATCTTTTCCTTAGAAATTTTTACCGTTTTTTGTGTTTATGCGGGTTTTGCCGCCTTCCACACGCAACGACTTACTTTCCCACTTATTTATGCGGTGAATACCGGCATATCAGTGTGGAAAGTTCATATGTATAAAGGTAAGGCTATCAACACAATGTGATAAAGGAGAATCATTTCCATTAGAAGTGGCTCTAGGCCTTTTCTTTATAAGTTTGGAATTGATCTACATGTAACATTTGCGTAATTGAGCTCCATTCCATGTTCTTGGGATAGGGGTGCCATCGAGCCTTTCGAGCCGGTATGCGCCCTTTCCCAAAACTTCTTTGATAATGTAGGGTCCTTCCCAGACCGGGACCAGCTTTCCTGGGCGCTCTTGGTTCGAAGGCTCGTTGTTACGCAATATGTAGTCTCCTACATTGAAGTTGCAGAGTTTTACCCGCGTGTTGTAGTATTTTTGCATTTGTCGCTTGTAATTCTCTTCACGCGCTGCGGCTAAGTCTCTGCGTTCTTCGGTTAGCATAAGGTCTAACCGTCTTTCTGCATCATTGTCTTCTGGCTGAATCAAGACCCTTGGTGAGGGTAGACCAATTTCGACCGAGACCATGGCTTCAGTGCCATAAGTGAGGCTGAACGGGGTTTCTCCCGTACTTGCCTTTTTCAGCGTTCTGTTTGCCCAAAGGACGTGTGGAACTTCGTCCACCCAGCCGGATCTGTGTTCCAATAGTCTTTTTTCTTTATGCCATCGACGATGCTCTTATTTACTCTTTCCACCTCACCATTACCCTGCGGGTGCGCCACTGAGGTAAAGGTGTGGGTGATTTGAAGTTCTTCCAGCCACTTTTGTAGCTTCTTGTCGGCAAAGTTGGTGCCGTTATCGCTCACCAAATTATGGGGAAGTCCAAAACGACAGATAATAAATTCCCAAATAAATTTTTTGATATGTTTTGCGGTTGTTTGGGCTAAGGGTTTTGCTTCTATCCACTTGGTGAAGTAGTCGATGGCTACCACTAGAAACTGAACGTTCCCTGCTGCTGTGGGAAATGGGCCTGTCACATCGATGCCCCACTTCTGAAATGGCCATGAAGAGGTGACTGGAACAAGTTCATTCTTCGGGCGATGCGTGTTGGGTGCGTAGAGTTGGCAAGACCTACACTTTCTGATGTATGCCAGCGCATCCGTATGCATCCCCGGCCAAAAGTATCCCGCGTTGTTTAGCTTAGCTACAACAGCGCGTGGACCTGCGTGTACCCCACAGATGCCCTCGTGCACTTCCCTTAGGAGGTAGCCAGCATCTTGGTTGTCCACGCATCTTAGGAGTGGGCCAAGAAAATTACGCATGTAAAGGATGTCATCGATGAATTGATAGTTCAGTGCTTTACAGCGTATTTTTCTTGCCTGTGTTTTTGACTCTGGTAGTATACCCGCCGCAAGGTAATTTATTATTGGTGTCATCCACGTTTCTGTGCCGGTTTGGATGACACAGATTTCCTTGTGCGGGACTGATGGTGCTCCAAGGAGTTCAATGCGGATGTCCTTTCCCAAGTGGGTGAAGGCTAATGATGCAAGCTTGCTTAACGCATCCGCAGATTTGTTTTCGCTACGCTTGACGTGTATGACTTTACAATCGTTAAAATCGCGCATAAGGGTTTTTGCTTGTGCGAGGTACAGGGCCATTGTGTCGTTCACGGCCGTGTACGTCCCGTTTATTTGGTTGGCTACTAACATGGAATCCACGTGGGCTTCCAAGTTTTTCACTCCCATCTTACGCGCAATTCTCAGCCCGGCCAAGAATGCTTCATACCCCGCTTCGTTATTCGTACTTGGAAAATCCAGTCGAATAGCGTAAGTGTATTCTTGGCCTGCTGGGTTGGTTAGTTTCAACCCTGCGCCTGAACCTCGTTGCTGGCTGCTCCATCAGTGTAGAGTCGCCAGACATCATCGATGTCCTGTGCTGGAGAGGGTTGAGCCTCCTCCTGGCACTCTTTCTCCCGCGAAGCAGGGACTTCTGTAATAAAGTCGGCCAAGACCTGGCCTTTTATGGCTGGTCTCGGCTTGTACTTTATCGCGTATTCTCCCAATTCTATTGCCCATTTGGCTAGGCGTCCCGACAATTCGGGTTTGCCTAGAACGTTTGCAAGTTTGAAGTTGGTGAGAATGGTGATTGGGTGACCTTGGAAATATCGTCTTAGCTTGTGTGAAGCCTGTACAAGTGCTAATACTAATTTTCCAGGGTAGAGTACCGGGTTTCTACGTCTGTTAGGACACGGCTAACATAGTAGATTGGCATCTGGATGCCTTTTCGCTCTACTAGCAGGACTGCCCCGGTTGCTCTATCTGTGGCGGAAAGGTATAGGATTAATTCCTCCCCCGCTTCTGGTGCTGTGAGCGTTGGGAACTCGATCAAGCGTGACCGAATTTCCTGAAAAGCTGCTTCCGCTTCTGGTGTCCAGCGGAAGTGCGTTTTCTTTAAACAGTTTCTCAATGTTGACACGAATGGGAATGATCTATCCGCATGGTTTGCCAAAAAGCGGTTAAGTGCGACTAGTCGTCCATTCAGTGTCTGAGCTTGCTTGATGGTAGTAGGTGATTCCATTTTGATAATGGCTTCGACCTTTTCAGGGTTCGCTCTGAAGCCATCTTTAGTAACAATGACTCCTAAGAACTTCCATTCTTCCATCCCAAAGGAACACTTGCTCGGATTGAGCTTCATGTTCATCTTTCTGAGCGTGTTGAAAGTTTCTTCGATGTCTTTCAACATCGCTTCTGGCTCATGGCTTTTGATGACCAAGTCATCCATGTAGACTTCCAAGTTCCTCCCAATTTGGGCATGAAACTCTTTGTCCATCAGGCGTTGGTATGTGGACCCGGCATTCTTAAGTCCGAATGGCATCATTTGATAACAAAATGTGCCATCGGGCGTCCGAAATGCGGTTTTGTCCTGATCGTCAACGGCCATGTGGATTTGATGGTACCCCTTATACGCATCAAGGAAGCATTTAAGGCGAAACGGTGTTAACGAATCTACCTTAAGATCAATTTCGGGTAACGGGTAACAATCTTTGGGGCATGCTTTGTTTAAGTCTTTGAAATCTATGCACATGCGCCATTGTTTGTTATATTTCGGTACCATGACGGGATTTGCAACCCATGTTTGATATCTGCTAACGCGTACGAGGCCCGCGTCAAGGAGTTCCTTGACTTGGGTTCTACACGCGTTAGCTTGTTCCGCCCCCATTACTCTGCGCTTTTGTATGACTGGCGTAAAAGCCGGGTCACACTTGAGTTTATGCTCTGCCTTACTTCGAGGTACACCAGTCATGTCAGCTGGTGTCCACGCGAAGATGTCAGCGTTTTTCTGTAGTAAGCGTTTGAGTAAGGTGCGCATAGGATCAGTGACTGTTGGGCCAATGGTAACAGATTGGTCAGGGTATTTGCCATTGAAGGCCCATTCTTCTGGTTCGGTGATGGTTGGTTTAGCCATCTTTGGTTTGGGTTTTGATGAGACAGATGCGATGCATACCTGGGGAATACCGGTGATCATCGCTACACCCTCAGCTGTTGGCCATCCCATCATGCCGTGGACTGAAGATACCACGGCATTGAATCTTGCCATCCCGTCTCTCCCGAATAGAATGTCGTATGTGTGGTGTGGCTTCCTCATTACGACAAAGTCCACGTCTTCTGTGCGGGAGTGTTTCCTGTCCGTGAGAATGACGGGGAAAGATAGGATACCCAGGGGGGTGTTTGTGCTGCCGTCGAACCCTTCCATCGAGCCGTAGACCGTTTCCAGGCGTTCCTTGTCTTCGTGGTCTAGCTTGTCGAAGAACTGCCTGTAAATAACCGTTGACGAGGCGCCGTTGTCAGCAAGAGTGCGGGAAGTGATGTAGTGCCCCAGCTGGCTTTTGATGACGATAGGGCCTTCTTTGCTGGGTCCTCCTGGCACTCGCGGGAAGCGCACCTCAGCTTCCTTCCACGCGCATGGTTCTGTTGTTCGTCTTTTTCTTCCTCTGACGTTACTATGAACCATGTGGATGCTGATGTCAACGGGCATTCGTCCGTTGCCTTTGTATCGGTTATCATTCCTTCCTCCATTCTTGATTGATGCCACAAGGTGTGTAAGTTTTCCATCCTTGACGAATGTTTCAACAATATCCTTCAAGGATGTACACTCCTCATTGGTGTGACTCTTTGTCCCGTGGAAGTCACAGGATTTGCTCTGATCCGCGTTACGTCGCTGCCGGACCATTGGAGCTTTTGGCCATGGTAGTTTTTCGGTGGCAAATATCTCCGTGACGCTTTTGGTGAGTGGCGTCCACCGGGTGTTTCGGCTTGATGGGTGCGTGTTATCCCTTCCGCCTACTAGAGGGCGAGAGCTGGATGAGGTGTCAAAGTTTACCCTTGACTGCCAAATACCTAGCTTCCTCTTTTTGTTTTGCCGGGCGGTCCGGACGTTGTTTTCTCTAGTCCTCTGCGTGTAGAGGTTTGTACTCTGGGGAAGATCCCTACCCAGTTGCTTCTCCGTTTCGGCAAAGCGCTTGGCCGCCGTCATGATGGCATCCCATGTGGATGGCATGCCGTCTTTACCCGTCAACGTGCGGATAAGCTCTGGGTATTCGGCGCCCTGGATGAAAGCGGCGCGAACAAGATCTTCGCTTATGGTGCCCAGACTCAGCTTTTTCGAGTTAAAGCGAGTGATGAAGTCTAGTAAAGATTCATCCTCCTTTCTAACGCAGTTGAGGATCGTCCACTGCTCTTCAGTATATTTCCTCTGTTGACTGAAGTGCTGGCTGAACTTGTGTTGGAAGTCCGCCCAATCATAGATGTGGTGGACTGGTAAACGATCAAACCACGCCCTGGCCGCTCCAACCAGCGTCATCTGGAACATATAACACCACGTGGGTTCCGTCCAGTTGCTGACGGTTGCCCCCGCTATGAATCTGTTCAAGTGATCGTCTGGGTCGGATATACCATCATAAGTGCCGATGTTGGACATCTGTTTGGCACTCTTCGGGGCGATTGCTTCCGCAATGTCCCTTGCAAACTTGGATGTTCCCGCATTTGCAACAGTTGGTCTAAAGGTTTTGGAGAAGTCACGTGGGTTTCCCCCCGCGTTCAATGGTTTGAAGGTTTCTCCAAAATTCCTTCTCGGTTGGAAGTCCGTTTCCTTGCGCTTCCCTTTCGCCCTATGACGAGGGTTTGCGTCACTTTCGGACTCCTCCCAATCATCGTCCAAGTACTCGCACTCATTGCTCATGTTGAGCTGTTGTCGAGTGCTTCCGAATTCGTCAGCCTGTTGGAGTGAACGTAAGCGTTCATCCAACTCAGCTTGGAATTCCTTCTGACGTGCTTCCGCCCGCGCTTTAACTTGATCAAGTGTTTGGCGGGGGAGCCTCGTCTTTTGTCTCTCCAACTGGGTATCGGTGAATCCCAGTGAAGGATTGTTTACTGCACTTGCCCCGGCTTGGGTAAACGGGGTAGTGTTCGTAAAAATTGTGTACTCGCCGGTGTTCCCCCCAGTAGCTGGGGTTGTGGTTACCGGGGTTTCTTGGTCACTTGCTGGCCTTGGCACCGGAGTAACCTTAACCATCTTTCCAAAGGTTTTAAAAAACTGAGAAAATTAGTTCTAGCTTTTATGCACGGATGGCGCCAATGAAGAAACACTAAGTGACCCCGGCAGATTAAGGATAATCTTAGGGTTAAGTAGATGTTTCCCACGATGGTTAGGTCCGGCAAAGATGGTTATTCTTCTGATGACCTGCAAAACAGACACCGTGAGCTCGTCACTGAGAAGGGGGGGGGTACCTCCTTGTGACCACCCTCCGGCGTGAGAATTAGACTAGATTGCTCTGAATATAAGTGTATATTAAGAGAAATAGCTAGATAAGATAATATCAGATGATATGTGATAAGATGTGATATCCATACCGTTCCAAGGTGTTGGAGTATTTATAGCCGAAGGTAGGTTTCCAAGCAGGTACAGCCAGCTGTATAATATTCCTTTTCCACCAACTACAGGCTACGCATATGCCACGATGGGAGTTGGTGAGTAGGCAGCGGCTGATAGTGACATGGCCGGCTGTGTACTATTCCTTTTTCACCAACCATGGGCTGTGTACGTGCCACGATGGGAGTTGGTGGGTAGGCAGCGGCTGATAGTGACATTTTGTACTAGAGCGTGCTCCTCCTCGTACTGTTGTCGGTGAGCTGTCACCTTGTGATTGGTTCATGGGCTGCTTTGGTCAGATCTTGTCTATTTTGTCCATACATTGGCAGATATAGTACAAAAGATCTTCCAGAAGCGTACGGACTGGCTCATTTGGGCGGGAGTATTCCCGCCTTGCTCATTCATTCTTCAGGTGACATTACTGAATTATTAAGAGTTAGTGCCTTGTGCGTGTAGCCTTACTATTAGTGCGGGTAGCCTTCCCTCATGGCTTGTATCCGCAGCTGCGGGAACAGGCGGGGTACTTTACCACTGGGAGGCTTTTCCTGCGGGAACAGCTGGCGTACTACGCGTAAGGTCTTCATCTCTCTGAGCATGGTGGGTCCTGCGGATCCAGTTGGTCTTTGCGCAGACGTCCCTCTTCAAGGTGAGTCTTGCGTGTAACATCCCGAAATTTCGAAGGTAATATTAATTATATTACTTATTAATAGATGGGAAGTTTACTCGGGTTATCAGGAAATAAATAAAAGAATAGGAGTTGGTATGGGTCGGGCTAGTGTCGGGTAATGGAAGTGGGTTATGGACTTGGGTTAATTGAGATAGGTTAAATGAGAATGGGATTTCAGGGATATAAATACCCCCAAAATCCCAAAATATCTCATTTCTCACCAAACTCCCTAACACACACTCCTTACACCCTCAAAACACACACATTCTAACCGATCTAGATTCGAAGCCGAGACCCGAGATTTGTTGATAGATCTGAGTTGGTAAGGTAAGAACTAATCTAACAAAGCTATTATTACTGAAAATGGTTAGGATTGGATGGGTTAACCGGACCCGAAACCCAACTGCCCAAATCGGACCCCTAAAACGTCGATTTTAGGCCGATTTGATGGTTGGGGTTTGTAGGCGCCGATCATACGGTTCCGTGGGTACCAAAATCGAGTTATTTGGCTAAGAAACGAAGGAGTTATGGGCAAACAGATCTGCAGCGCGACAACTTCGCCTGCAAGATTAAGTTCGCCTGATGAACTTCGCCTTCAAGCGTAACTTCGCCTTCAAGCGTAACTTCGCCTTCAAGCGTAACTTCGCCTAAGGATAACTTCGCCTACGGCCAAGTTCGCCTAAGGATAACTTCGCCTGAAGCCAAGTTCGCCTAAGGTTTAACTTCGCCTGAAGCCAAGTTCGCCTAAGGTTTAACTTCGCCTGAAGCCAAGTTCGCCTAAGGTTTAACTTCGCCTGAAGCCAAGTTCGCCTAAGGTTTAACTTCGCCTGAAGCCAAGTTCGCCCGAGGTTTAACTTCGCCTGAAGTGAGGTTCGTTTAGAAAATAAATTAAAAACCTAATGGAAAATGTGTTAAGGCAGTTATCGAAAATAAAATTTTTCCAAGCTGACCTGGCAGCTTAACCCCAGCCAGGGGCTCTGCCTGAAGCCAAGTTCGCCCGAGGTTTAACTTCGCCTGAAGTGAGGTTCGTTTAGAAAATAAATTAAAAACCTAATGGAAAATGTGTTAAGGCAGTTATCTGTTGGTGCATTTTGTGACCGTCGCTATGCAATTCAGACCAGCGGAACGCCACAGGCGAAGTTAGCACAACTTCGCCTTAGGCGAAGTTAGATCAACTTCGCCAACGGCGAAGTTGTAACAACTTCTGCCTTAGGCGAAGTTATCACAACTTCACCATAGGCGAAGTTATGAACAACTTCGCCTACTGGCCCAAGCCCAAGCCCGAGAAGATGTTTTGTCTATATATATGTGTGTCTTGTTTAGGTTTTGTATCCAGAAATTAAGAGTAATTGTGTTATAGTTCATTTGTCTAGAGAGCAAAAGAGAGGAAGTGTCGTGAGGGACGACCCGAGGTAGAGCTCACCTCGGGTCGGACGTGTTTCTGTTTGGTTACGGTATGTAACGTGTTTTGATTATTATAAAGAATCTGCAGATTTGTTTATTTGTTCTTGTATTTGTTCGTATATTTGTTCGTGTACGTGTTTGTGTTCTTCGTCTTGTACACCATTAACGAGTCTAGGAGGATTCCGCACTCCTAGACCTCGTGCGGATCTCGTATCGATCGGGACGTCCCCGGGGGAACCTACAAGTGGTATCAGAGCCTTAGGCTCTTATGCTATGGTTCGAGATCTGCGTTTTGGTGTTTCTGGCACGTTTCTGTGCGTTTCTGGCCGAACAGCGCCGTAGGCGAAGTTATTGTTCATCAGGCGAAGTTGCCGTCACTGTTCGTAGGGTTTCAGCGAAGATATAAGGTCTGGCGAAGTTATGAACAGGCGAAGTTGACTTTAGGCGAAGTTGACTTCTCGGCGAAGTTATAGCCAGGCGAAGTTAAGAACAGGCGAAGTTATGAACAGGCGAAGTTATGGCCAGGCGAAGTTATGGCCAGGCGAAGTTAGCAGCCAGGCGAAGTTATGGCCAGGCGAAGTTAGCAGCCAGGTGAAGTTATGGCCAGGCGAAGTTAGCAGCCAGGTGAAGTTATGGCCAGGTGAAGTTAGCAGCCAGGTGAAGTTAAAAAAAAAAAAAAAAAAAAAATGTTTGGAGTTTTCGTCTGTATGGCCAGGTGTACACGATTATTGTGAGACCGAAGATGTTGTTCCGTCAACGAGTGAAACTTGTTATCTCTTGGTCTTACGTGTGAACAAATACGTGTCAACTCTGGATTTGGAGTTGAGGTTGTGAATGGGATATTGATTGAAACTGGATATTGACACATATTTGGGTGTTTGTGGGCAATGAAATTGTTGTTGTTCAAGGTTGACCAACTGAAGAAAGTCAAATTGAACTGAAGGCTTTCGTCATTACTGGATTGCGGTCAGAGCATATTATTTATGTTATTTTCAAGGCGTTCGAGAATTGGATCCGGAAACGTGATGCTTATTTATTAGAGTGAAAATTCTGGAACAAGTTGGATTTAATCGGGAACTAAAGTGTTTATGTTCTTGATCGTTATCCCTGGTGATTGAAGATGCTTCGGATTAATTAATGGTCATGTGTTAGATTCTGTCAAGGTGGTTTCGTGATGAAATTGATCACTTGATGTTGAGTAGTTGAAGATTAAACCTTATCGTATGCCGACGAGTTGGTGAAGTTGTGGAGGAAGCCCAACTTCACGTATTGGTGAAGTCAGATGGACTCACGTGATTGGTTGAGATGATCTATTGGCACGAGGATGCATGCATTTCAAAGACCTCAATCGTTATAGTCGGAGAAGCTTACACTGAAGGGGAGATCTGATATGGAAGACGCTGGGTGACTGGTAGATTTATGAAGCTATAGGACAGTTTCAGACACGGCTGGTTGATGAGCAAACAGAAGATCATCAGTTAAGAGGGAGTCTGTTGGTGCATGTTTTGTAACAGATGATCTTTTGTGTTTGTTAGAATTGAGAGCAACGGTCAAAGGGGAGACTGTTGGTGCATTTTGTGACCGTCGCTATGCAATTCAGACCAGCGGAACGCCACAGGCGAAGTTAGCACAACTTCGCCTTAGGCGAAGTTAGATCAACTTCGCCAACGGCGAAGTTGTAACAACTTCTGCCTTAGGCGAAGTTATCACAACTTCACCATAGGCGAAGTTATGAACAACTTCGCCTACTGGCCCAAGCCCAAGCCCGAGAAGATGTTTTGTCTATATATATGTGTGTCTTGTTTAGGTTTTGTATCCAGAAATTAAGAGTAATTGTGTTATAGTTCATTTGTCTAGAGAGCAAAAGAGAGGAAGTGTCGTGAGGGACGACCCGAGGTAGAGCTCACCTCGGGTCGGACGTGTTTCTGTTTGGTTACGGTATGTAACGTGTTTTGATTATTATAAAGAATCTGCAGATTTGTTTATTTGTTCTTGTATTTGTTCGTATATTTGTTCGTGTACGTGTTTGTGTTCTTCGTCTTGTACACCATTAACGAGTCTAGGAGGATTCCGCACTCCTAGACCTCGTGCGGATCTCGTATCGATCGGGACGTCCCCGGGGGAACCTACATTATCGAAAATAAAATTTTTCCAAGCTGACCTGGCAGCTTAACCCCAGCCAGGGGCTCTGCCCCTTGGACCCCGCTAGGGGCTGCCGCCCCTAGAACCCCGCTACCAGGGGCGCTGCCCCCGGACCCCCGTTCATTGTGGGTCATATAAAGATAGAAACGCAACATAAGTAGTAGTAGCTAATTGATACGTGTAAATATTATACAGTTAGCCGTGCACAGCTCAAGAGGGGAATAACTATTAACGGAGAGCGTAACAGTATTCAGGTGAGTTTCTAGCCCCATTTATGTGTTATGTTTTCGGGGCTGTGTGCATACTCGATGTGTTGTTAATACATTTATCCTAAGTGATAAGTGTATGCCATATGTGATATATGTGATGGATATGAATGGTTGCTTGTCGGTACGCGAACGATCTTCGGATATTGCGCGTACTGTCAGGTCAAAAATAAAGGTACGAATATTATACATCGAAGATGTATGAACATTACAAATGAATACTTGTCGGGGCGTGAACGATCTTCGGATATTGCACGTATCGACAAGAGGTATGGTTGTTAGATGAATGATGTAAAGAACGCCTAGGGTGTTCTTATGCTATGATGTAATTATTGTATATGTGAAGTAGGTGTATACAGGTACACGAATGGTATGTGAGTTCTACGTTCGACATAGTAAGTTAGGATGGCAAATCCCTCTAGCTTTTGTCGGACATAGACTCGGCTGGTGATGGCGTAGTTAAGGACTGCGGGCCTTATACGTAAAGTAGATGATAGATGTAAACGTAGTTAAGGACTGCGGGCCTTATACGTAAAGTAGATGATAGATGTAAACGTAGATAGGGACGGTGGGCCTTATACGTGTTACAGATAATAGACGACAACGTAGTTAAGGACTGCGGACCTTATACGTATTATAGATAGGCATCAGCATAGGAAAGGACTGTGGACCTTATACGTGCTGTAGTTGTGTTGTGGTAGCATAGGGGAGGACTGCGGACCTCGTACGTGCTATGGTTTAGGTTGCAACATAGGGGAGGACTGTGGACCTTGTACGTGTTGTGGATGTAGGATGGTATAGGGAAGGACTGCGGACCTTGCACGTACCATAAAGGGTGAACATAGGTAAGGACTGCGGACCTTTGTACGTGTTCACGACCTTGAGTACAGGTATAGACGGTGAACTATGAACGTACTCTCGGTAGACTGAGGTTAGTGATTGTAGATATGTATGTATGTATGGTAGCAAGTATGTAAGTAGAACAGAAGGGTAACTAGTGAAGTATGGATATGTATCTACGGATATGTATGTATGTGTATGTATTGTATGGCGTTCGATTAACTAGAACTCACTCAGCGTAGCTGACTTTTAGTATGCACGCAGGTGAGTTGATTACAGAGTTAGCATGAGGATGACACACGGCATGGATTGAACGGCTGGCATCTGAAGAAAGAAGTAAAGATGTTTTAAATATAAAGTTTTGTGTTATGGTATCAAAGGAAAGGTTTAACGTTTTGTAACAAATGATTGATGTTTTATATTCCGCGAAAAGTTTTAATAAACTCTGATTTGAAGAACTGTGTTTATGAGTAAATCCGACGCTAAAGTAGGGCTACCGGGTTCGGGGCCTTACATTGCGGGTCCAACTGGGCTCTGCTGGGACCTACCTCTTCAGCCACCAAGATATGACGGTTAAGGGTGGTGGAAAAACAACGGAAAACATTCTGGTTTCGGAGAACTTAACAAATATCCACAAACATCAATGGTTGTACATTTTGCGGTGAGATTACCAAATCGGCTAATCATCTGCTTGTGAGATGCCCGTTTGTGTGCTGAGTATAGTTCAAGATTTGGACCTAGACTAAGCTCCCACCTATCTTTTGTTGAACAAATAGAATAATAGATAATACATCTAGAAAGCACAAAATGACAATATTTCAACTACAAATTAGCTTCCCGACATATATGTGTCAAGAAGATAGGGTGAAATTATCCGCTTTAGAGTGATCATATTTCGGAGTAAAATTAATTTCTTTTTTAAGAACCAATAATATTTCTCATTAAACTTAAAACAATTACAACAAAGTGGCAGACAAATGATCAAAAATTTAATTTCATAAATGAGTGTTGCTCCTGGTTTCTTGGCAGAAGTTTTATGGCTTTTCTATATATAAAATATCGGCTGCTCCAAAACATTGTATATGCTTCTCATGTGAAAACATGATGATGTAACTAAGTCATGGTGGTGGCCCGGTGGACTTGTGATTCAAACGTAAACTTGACGTACACTTGACGCTGCAAAGTAGAAAACGTGGCCTTTGGGCTATCATGTCTTTCATTTTAGGGACAATTCTATAGAACAGTAACCAACTTTTAACATTGTTCCAATTAAGTCACTTAATCTTTTTATTGTCTCAATTAGATCATTTAAATTTTAAAAGTGTTCTAATCCTAGATTTTTACCTATATAACAAGTTACCATGTCTACATGGCATTTATATTTATTTTCATTTATTTAATATGGTGACATTGAATTTATTTTATCAATTTTTTTTATTTCAAAATTTTAGAATAATATATACAAGAAAAAAGAGTATGTGTGAACCGGGAAGGATCCATTAATCTATTTGGTCTCGTTTCTCAAACCTTCAACATAATCAGTATGTAGAGACCCAGACTCCGGCGACCGGAGACAACCTGGATGATCATTACGGGACCATTCATCCCATTTTGGTCCCCTCTTTCTTCTCCTTCCTTGTTCCATGAACCACCATCTCAACTCGGCAAATCTCACTTCGTTGTCTTCCTCGTCTATCCGGCGAAAATATGTGGAACTGGTAGCAACACAGAACAAGATATGAGAGATGAAGAGACTACTCCGGTTTGGGATCTAAAACAGGTATCCGATCCGAATCAACAAGATTTCAGATCGGACTCACCGAAAAAAACGAGATCTGAATTCGCTACGATGGCCGGACGCCGGAATCTCGTTGATTGGGGTAGGGTTGACTTTTAAATTAGTCTGAAGTGCTCGTCCTATTCTGTATCTCAGACGAGGTTGCAGGCGGTGCTAGATATTGTGACCACTACCCTATGATTGGTTTTCTTGATGATGGGTTCATACGATTTGGTCACCATTAGTAGTTTTTCTGAAGCTACTATCGGAAAAGGTGAGGGAGAAGGATCTTGAAGCTATGAGATGATGGGTCGCCGAAAAGATGGATCGCCGGAAATGATGGTGTTGGCCGGAGATGATGGTGGTGACTCCGGTGAGAGGAGTTGAGGACAAATGGACGCTCCCTGTCATGTTATACCTGGGAAAGTTTTATTATTTTATTTAAAAACTTAAATAGTTATAATATTACAACTCCACATCAGAATTGTTTTTAAAGATAATAATAAAAGAAAAAGATAATAATAAAAGAAAAAGAAAACTGACATGTCAGCATTTTAACATTCTAAATGGGTAAAAAACCTAGGATTAGAATACTATTAAAATTTAAATGATCTAATTGAGACAATAAAAAGATTGACTGACTTGATTGGAACAATGTTAAAAGTTGGTTACTATTCTATAGAATTATCCCTTCTTTTTATAATATTTAGTTTCATTACACATGATCTCTACAAAAAGTCTTGTAAACCATTTTATCTTCTAGAATTTAACCAATCTTTCTTATGAGTCATAAGTTATGACATAATTACATTCACTTAATTTTGTAACAAGACCTTTATGGTTCTAGTAACAGGGTGATATCTAAGACAAATAGCACATCGTAAAGGTTGCGTTCTGTCCATGAGAGAGATATGATGCTATAGAAAATGACTCGTGTTAGATTTCACAAACCAATTTTGATGTATTCGGTTGTAAGTGATATGAGAATTTCATAGTTAAATGTGTTTTAATGGAAGCAATAAGCAATTCTTGATTGATGACCTTCTTGGATGTTTACACCCATGCAAACAAAAAAAATAATAAACCTTTCATGGATAGATCGGATAATATTGTTTGGTATAAGAGATCAGTAAAACAAGTTTAAAGTCACTATTATATAAAAAAAAGTTAATGAAATTGAAGTATATTTTATAATTTCTTGAGTTTTCCACTAATGCCTCAAAATTAATAATTCGGTAAAAGTTACATATCTGTGAAATTAAAGTGCTATTAAAAATAATATTATATTTATTTTCCTTTGAACGCAAAGGAAATTTTTTTTCCAATATAACTTTTGAATTCTAATGCTACTAAAGTAAATGCGTGGACCATCCCACCGACTAAAACTTTTTTAACTATTCATTAGTGATTACACATACATTAAAAGAATCAATGTTTCAATTTCACATAAATCTTCTCCTTCTAGACGCATGCTAGAAACATTATTTTTATTTTTATTTTTATTTTTATTTTTATTTTGTTTTATTCATTATGTTTACTACTTGCGATGGGGCTATAGACTTGGCGCCGTAGTATCTATTAAGGTTATATGAACCCTATTTAAGGGCATGATTTAACCATGGGAACCAATTGCCGATACTCACAAGGCACGCTTATTCTCTGCTAACCGATGAAATAAGGTGAACCGTATATTGCATTGGACAAGTGATCTTAAAAATTTTATGGTAGGAAATAGTGGAAATAAGATTCAAATGCAAAAGACTCACATAAAGAGGGAGCAAGTGCTTACCATCCTCTTAAAGAGTTACGATAGTGAAATATGGATGCAATACAAGTAGCTTAGATAATACATAACAAGGGGCTAAAAAAGCCTAAGAACGTGTCTAGTCAGCTGTCAAGACATATTTTCACTTATTTTTCGAAAACACTCAATTTACTTCCGATAATAAAGACTAAATGCGCCAAAAAGAACTTGATCGCATCATATCTATTCAATAAGTATACACTTAATTTAACAATCTATTTACTTTTATTATAATACCCAACTCGTCGTCCCCAACATTCCAATGGCAATAAGATCTCATTTGAGTTCGCACATTAACATACAAAAAGGACAAAAGCGGCCATGTCCAAAAACGACCCAACAAGAATAAATGGTGTCAAGTGAGTCTAGTAAACACTTGATTAGTAATGTTCGGGAATTGGGGCCAGGCTTATTTAACTAGTAATGATTCGGTATTCTGATGAACTAATCTCCATCATTTCAAAATTGCTCGGCCTGCTTACACCCACATATATAAAAATAAAAAAAAAACATTTAATTAATTATTATATATAATAATTTATAACTTTGGTGCCGTAAAGTCCCTATTGGGCCACCTTGCTGCACATTATCGGTGGTATTTTATTTTAGTTTTGGTCCCTAATGGACGTAACAATAATCGACCACCAGTTTTGTTCAAGTTATGGTATCGTAACGAACGTGACGGAAACTGACTGGATTAGCGTAAACTCACCGCGTTTTGTTTTAGTTCTAGTATCGTAACGAATGTAACGAGAACCAACTGAATGTTTTTATTTCTGGTACCGTAATGAACGTGATGAAACCCGACCGAATTCTCATAGACTGACCACCTCAACGTCCGAGATCGATAACGACTGAGTTTGACCAACTATCGAGTTTACTGACTGACGCCACCCCATTGGTCCACTTCAATATTTATTTTTTTTTGTTTTATTTATTGTTATAGCTCAGGTAGAATAAGACGTACATGTAACTGAAACCAACCGAATACGTGTCGACTTACCGTCTCTACCCTTGAGACCGACAACTCTTGGGTTTTTATCCGCTTGAATTTTATCAACCTGTTCTGACACAACATGCTAGGTAAAACACTAGTTTTAATTATGTAATGACTTTTAAAAGGCACTTTTAAAACCCAAAAACAATAAACAACAAACTTTAATAAAGTTAATTGATTTGTTAATAAAATAGTTGGTAGACATGCCCATTATAAATTAGATGCCCCCATCACATACTCTCTTGTCATTTATCATATCCTTCATTTTCCACTAACAAAATATTCCACAATGACCAAAATCTTCCTCTGCCTACTCCTCCTCCTCTTCACATTCTCACAAACATTTTCACCCACCGGAGCCGATCCCACGTTTCTCCAATCCGTAAAACGGAATCCGATAAAGCTCAAAACCGAAAAACTAAGCCACTTTCGGTTCTACTGGCACGACATAATAAGCGGTCCCAACCCGACCGTAGTAAACATTGTCCAACCACCCGTAAACAACAATACCAAAACCAAACCCACGGGGTTCGGTATGATCAACATGATCGACGACCCATTGACCGAAAAACCCGAAATAGGATCAAAGTTACTAGGAAGAGCACAAGGGTTTTATGGAATGGCGTCACAAGAGGAACCCGGTTTATTAATGGCTATGAACTTTGTGTTTACGACCGGGAAGTATAACGGGAGTACGATATCGATTTTGGGTTGGAACCCGGTGTTTCATAAGGTTAGGGAGATGCCCGTGATCGGTGGAAGTGGGCTCTTTCGGTTTGCTAGAGGGTATGTTCAAGCTAGTACACATACTTTTGATTTGAAGACAGGGGATGCTTGTGTTGAGTATAATGTTCATGTTTTGCATTATTAGTTAATAAGGCTATTACTTATTATTAGTTGTTACACTTTTTGATGTGTTTTGAGATTGTGTTGGGTTATAGTGGGTTGCACTTGACTTTAAAAGCGTGACTGGTGTCTATGGGATGACTATATGGTCTTACTTGGACCACTTGATAGTTGATACCATTTTGAGCATTTTGTTTAATTAAGTGAATAAATTTTGTATGATTATAAATTTATAAGTTTTTTTCCTTTAGGTGTGACTAGTTCATTTACTTATGTATGGTTAATGTTTTATTTATTTATGTTTGGTTAAGGGTTATAACATGATAATAACTTGTTTTGGTAGTGGAAAATTGGAAATGGTTAACCGATTTTTCATTTAATTTCTATTACACACTTTATAAGTTCAAGTAAAGAATCCGAACCTATGGGATGTTGGCCCATTGATAAATGCAGAGCTTGTAAACACCTGGGTTTGAGAGATGGAAGATATTGAGTTCAAGTTTCACACATGATACACAGTAAGAGAAATTTTTCGTTCCATATATAAAATTATAGCACAGATTGCCGTTAAAAAAAACTTATAGCACAAATATCGGGGTTCACCCAAGTTCCCGTGTTCGTTCTGTTGCATGGAAGAGTTCGACCCAAATACAATTTTACGAAAAGAAACAAATGAACAATTTTTTTACACTAGTTTAGAAAAAATTAAATACAAGAAAATGGTATAAATGAATATTTATTCGTCTTTCCAATTTTCAACAATATTCATAAAACTTACGTATCTTTAAATCATGTCTAAGTGTATTTTCTATACATGACCTATACATGTATATGTAGACATTTAAAATCATGAACAATGGATTCCGGCCTGTCGTTACACAGGGTTAAATATTAGATATATCCCCCCCCAGTAGCCAAATTTGTCTGAGTTGACAAATGATTTTCCACGACACTCCATCTACAGATAATTATTTTCCGAGCAAACAAGAAAACCATTAGTTTTCCTCGAAGCACAAGGGAGCATACTATTATAAGTTCTCTCCATAAACCCATGCAACAAACAAACCCACAAATCATTACCATTCGAAAGCGAAACTCTATCAATCAAATTTTGCATTTACATTTCTATCAATCAGATTTTTTTAGTTGCTTAACACAAATATTTCTATGTAAGAAAAATTAAAAGATTTCAACTTTTTTTTTTTTAATAATTGAGTATTTTATAACAAACTTCTCTCTGTATCTACTCTAGAAAAACGTCATAGCAAATAAAGCACTCACCAATAATGTACCTTAAAAAAGAGAGCGTTAAGAAGGTAAAATGAATGGTTGAGTCAAATAAATAAACAAACAAACTATACGAAAATGGCTAGAAGCTCTACCAAACTCATACATTTGCGTAACAAGTCACATAGTAGAAATACGTACTGTGGGCATCTAGATCCAAATATAGCCAACAATGTGTGTGGACCGTTAAGCTCCACACTACCATCCAATCATTTACCTCTCCTACAATTAAAATATTGGGAAAATTCCTAAGATAGAGATTCCAAAGATGTTCGTTCAAAATTCAAATTCTCTTTTTATTTCTTTATTAACTCGTCTTCAGCTCTACATTAGGAAATCAAGACGATATGTTTCTTAACTCGCCGCATCCCCTACATATCAGCTCATAACTCGTCACATCCCCGCCATGTTAGCTCAAAACTTATTTTCTCTGCTCCATGTTAGCTCAAAACTCATCGTCTCCACCCTATGTTAGCTAAAAAATTAAATCTAATATATCTTATTATTTAAAAAATATATCTAAAAAAGGTACACATAAAATAATTTGATGGTATGCATGACTTTTCTAAATCATATTATTATCCAAAATTCAATATACAAGAACTTAAGAACCAATAAAATTTAAAATATTCAAATATCTTTTAATTAAGTTTTGGATCCATGTTTTTAGTAAGAATAAGGTAGAATTATTTTTTTTAGCAAACATAGGGTGGAAACGACGAGTTTTGAGCTAACATGGAGCAGATGCGATGGGTTTTGAGCTAATACGGAGGGAGACGACGAGTTAAGAAACATATCATCTCGATTTCCTAACGTACAGTCGAAGACGAGTGTTAATAAAGGGATAAAAAAGAACTTTGAATTTTGAAGGGACATATTTGGAATCTCTTTCTATAAATGAAACATTTTGGGAGTTTTCCCTTAAAATATTTTAGTATATATCCATCTATATATCTTCTATTAAAACTTATTTCTTTTTTATAAACTAACTCGGTATCTGATCAAGAGAACATATAGTGAAGATGTTCTCGTATAATATGACTACTATGATAATGTTACAATGGCAACACGATCCCTTTAGCAAAACATGTTTACAGTTCAATCCGAATATGTTTACACTAGACACAAATTGGCAAAAGTTTTGTTAAAAGACATGGATTTTCATGTCATGTTAGAAACAGTATATTAGATTCAAATTAATAATATAATTTATATGTAAGTGTTTCTAAGGTTGAAACGTGATGATGTAAGTCTTGATGGTGGACCTGTTATGTCCCCTTTTTCCAAACGTGTACTCGACGTTAGGAAGTCAAAATCGTGGCACTCACATTTCTTTATATATATATTTGATTTCGTTGCTCATGACTTGCATAGAAGTCTTGTTAAAATTAACCATTATAAATTATACAATTTATTTAACTTTTCTTATCAAAAAATTACTAACACTTGTATATTTTCAACCATTTTATATGGTAATTATTTTTAAATTGTTATCGTTAATTTTACCGTTTGATGGTAATACTACGATTGGTAACCAGCTAACTCACTCTTGGTATCATCAGCTTGGCAAACCCAATCAGATTATTTTTGGCCAATACCAAGACCACTGAAGCGGTGTTCCTGGCTATTTGTTTTAAATCATATTAAAACAATGTTACTTGGCTTAAAAATTAAAGTTACAAAAGGTATTAGGGTGGGTAGAAAATTGAGTTACCAAATCTTAACGAGAGAAAATTGAGAAATAGTGGTTTAGGTGTGATTTCTTTGATAACAAATTTTTATGTATACAACTGAGTTAATTAAACCAAACTTGTATTAAAACCAACGTTTATGTGTTTTAAATTATATAAACAATATGATATATTAAAACACTATTGCTTATTCTTTTTTTTTAATTTATAAATTTAAAGTATTCCTAAGTTTTATATAAATTTAAGAAAAGTAACAGGTTAGTTGATGAATAGTTGGTGGTGGCTGCATTATAAATTAGGTTCCACTAATCCAAAATCTTCCTCCGCCTACTCCCACTCCTCGTCATATTTCCACGAACTTTCCTGCCGTCAGAACTAAAAAAAAACAACTATTTAATAAACGCATATAAACTATCTAACATGTTTAGATATTAGTAAACTGGTTTAATAAACGCATATAAACTATCTAAAGAAATTTCCTTACCCATGACTTCTTGACATTATACCATTATCCTATAGACCTTAGATCCTTACATAGTTACATGTATGATTTAAATAGTGGTTAAACATTCATTTTTAAACTCATAAGTCATAAGCTAATTTTAGTTCATAGTTTTGTTATAACCCCCTATTTGTCTTGTGGTTGTTTCTTTATCAAGTTTGTTCTTTCAAGAAATTTAAATGTATTCTACTTTCTTTTAACCCCAAAAAAAACCAACGTATAATCTAACATTTTTTTTCTTAATAACAAATAAGTTAAGTAACTTACAAGTTACACTCAATTTTCTGATTTAAAATATAGGGATCTGCATTAAGATTTAGTATTTAGGACTTAAAACCAAATCAAACAAGAAAGAAGACTACACTAAATTAGTTGATAGTTAGTACTAGAGGTGCAAAAAAAACCCGAATCTGTAACTGGACCTGAAAAAAAAAACCCAGAAACAGTTTTTTTACACCCGGGTTTTTAATATCCTACCCTACACGTAGGGTACGTATATGGTATGCATGTTAGTACCAAAATCCATACCTGAAACTGGCCCGATCTATACCTGGTAATACCCGAAAACCCGAACCGGTTCCATACCCGGAACCGGGTTTTTCCAATACCCGAAACTAGGTTTTTCAAATACCCGATCTATACACGAAGTTACCCGAAAAATATTTAGAAAATACCTGAAAAATACCTCTAAAAAGTGCAACCCCTAACAAATTTCAATATATACCCAAAAAAAATCCCAAAAAACCCGAAAATATGGTATTTTCAATACCCGGAAATAGGGTATTCAAATACCCGGTTCTATACTGACCCGAACCCGATACATAGGGTATGATTTTTAAAGGATATACCCGGACCCGAACCCAACCCAAATACCGGATTTTCCAATACCCGATCATACTCGAACCCGGTTTTCTAATACCCTATTTGTGCACCTCTAGGACTAAATTTAGCGACATTTTTTGGAAATATCAAATGGGGAAGTGGGCCTTAGGGGGGCTGCCTTCTAAAATCTAAAGAGCTGGGCCGCAATGCTTTTGGTGTGCGTTTTCTAATGTGTATACTGGGCCAAGCTATTTGTGGTCGTCTTACAGGCCCAAAACAAGGTGAGCTTAGACATGCTGAACCTAAAATTTAGCTCATTTCTAACGAGCTCGAGCTCAAGCTCAAGCTCAAACTTCATATACCAACCTAATATGCTCGCAAGCTTAAACAGCAAATTGTTTTCATAAACAGTATATATATATATATTTTTTATTTTACATGATAACTATAAAATTTTATTACTGAAAAAAATAATAATTTATGATAAAATAACTAAATGATATTATATTTATCTTTGTATAGATTTAAATTATATATGTATACACACACTCATCACGAAACAAATTAGCTGAACCGGAGCGTGAAAAGTTAGCGAGCCCAACTTGAGGTTTAGATACTCGAGCTTAAATAAGCTTGGTTCGGATCAGCTCAACTACATCCTTAGTTATGTCATGTCATATTTATTAACAAACATGCCGATATATTTTGCATAAAGTTGTATATATATTCAAAAGACACCACATCCTTTTGTCCGGGCCATTGGTGGTGAGGACTGAATATATCATTGACAAACAAATCAACGGCCAAGATATTGTATGACATTCACCATCATCCATGAACATCCCTATCACATTACGGATGCTCAAATAATCCACCAACTTTACTGCGAAACTGTTACATTATGTTAGATATGATTAAAGAAAATATGCTATTCAATTATAACTAGTTTTTGTCTCTATCATATACGAGTTCCCAGAAGAGGTGTATGAAAACACAATCCGAAATAAAAATGCTTGAGGTCATGGCCGACTTTGAAGGGGGCAGGGGGGTAACGATCCCCGGCCCAATCATCCCGGTAGGCCCGTTTTTTTTAAATTATATTTATTTTTATAAAAAAAATATGTTTTTAATGTTTAATCTCGATTACTCAACTTATTTAACTTTTTTTTTTCTACACAATCCAAATCATAACCATGTAAGCCTTTTTTTTGCACAACCAAAATTATACACATGTAAGCTCATTTAAAATTTTATTTTTTTAAATCCAACACAAAAATTCTTTTACTTTAGGCCAAAAAATTATTTCCGCTTTCAGTTTAAAGTTTTTTAATGATTTTTAAAGACGACGTGATTAAGTAGTTAATGTTAGCCGGTATTAATTATTAACCATGTATTCAGTGTTTGTACTTATTTATTCATATATACTGAAACTTGGAGAATTTGTAACTGGTTTGTCCTATTTTCGAAGACATTTATTAACTTGGCACCTGTATGACATGCAGGTTTGGCCATTGACTTGAATATTGACTGAAATATAATATATAATATAATATATAATTTGTGCCGCTCAGCCTTGGTCCATCTATGAATTGTTTGGCTGGTTCTTTTCTATGGTTTTATTATTGTAAAAGAGCTGCCATAATTATTATTTGGAATATTGGTTTTTAATACTTCCAACTTTCACTCGTTGGATGATATCACTCCCAACTTTCGATTTGTTACCCACCACTTCTAACTTTCATCATATTTGTTTTTGTCACTATCTCGTTAACAGACCACTAACGTCGTTAGTGGAGATGCTTATGTGGACGTTTATGGGTGAGTTGGCATGCCTACGTGGAAACTACCATTTAAAAAAATCTTAATTAATCTAACCACCCTTTAATAACAATAATAATAATAATAATAACCTAAGTGGGTCCCACCCGCAAACTCTTCTTCATTCACTTACACAAACCTGCAACTAACGAAGCCGGTATAGATGTCGGGATGGAGGATGATGTGTTCGTGTTGAGTTTTCTCCTGGTAGTTTTCTTCACCGGTTCTGGTCGATTTGAAGGGTTGGATGTTGTCAGTGGTGGTGGATTGCAACGGCGGGCGGTTTTCGATCACCTTGGTGGTTGTTAGTGACACAGAGATTACAAAGATTTAGTTTAATAGTGGAATTGCACGGTTTTGAAATGGATTTGAGGGTAGGGTTTTGAATTTTGATATTGGGGATTTGAAATCATCGACAAAACCTGGATATAAAATGTTTTAAAAAACAATTCTTATGACCATTTTATTTGATAATCTAGAATAGGAAATGAAGAAGAATAGGGAGGTGGTTGGTGGTGGTTGCAGGTGGATGATGAAGATAAGGAAGAAGAAGGGAATGGAAGGGTGGGACCCACTCATGTTATTCTTATTATTGGATTTTTTTTTTTTAAATTGTATTTTCCACGTAGGCATGCCAACTCACCCATAAAACGTCCACATCAGCATGACCATTAACGACGTTAGTCGTTAGTTAACGAGGGAGTGACAAAAACAAATAGGGTGAAGGTTGGGAGTGGTGGATAACAAATCGAAAGTTGGGAGTGATATCATCCAACGAGTGAAAGTTGAGAGTATTAAAAACCAAAATCCCTTATTATTTTGGTAAAATCAAAAATCGAAGTTAAAATAGAGTAAAAATGGTTGTCTCGTATTAGTTTATTGTGAATGTATTAAGTATTATTAATGAACAATACGTGAACTATACCTGGTAAAATTCAACATGATGATATGGTATAGGAAGAAACGAGGACAAACTTTCTCATGAGACAGTGATGTTGCTTCAAGGCGACTCCCAACTAAAAAAATTACAACTTTGAAGGATTGTTTTTATGACAAATTTGAGTGAATTCATTCAGGAACATGGTGGTGATGACGATGGTCGATGGTGAAGGCCTTGACAGTAAGGAATTGTAGAGGCATCAACACTACAAGTACCAATAGATGAAAAAACTACATAAACAATCATAACACTTGTGGTTGATCAGCATATCCAAGTGGTAATTACTTGATACACGTTTTGCTAAAAAATCATTATGAAATTAGTGAGTTTGGCTTTATAATCCAAATTAAACTAAGACCATCTTGCTTTAAGTTTTTTCCCATTATAAATCGGAAGTTGAATGGAAAAAATATTTACCAAAATGAGTTTGGTAAATATTTTTTTCTCCCACCCAATTTTAAGAAAACACTAAGGTAGCGTTTGGTATGTATGAATGATAGGAGGAATGGAATGATTCATCACGTGATAATGAAGAAAGTGGTGTTTGGTTACTCAATAGAATGAAATCATCCATTATACATGAAATCTCATTCCATCAAAACAATTCCTTCTCACCTCTCTTTTTTTTTTTATCAATTTCATTCCTCCCTCATCCTACTTTCTCAACATCACCAACACCTAACAACAACCACCATCACTACCATCGCCGCCACCACCACCTGACCACCACCTTCGCCGCCGCCACCACCTTACCACTAGCGCCGCCACCGCCACTTGACCATAACCTGTGGTGGTCGCTGCTTGACCACCACGTCCGTCGCAGCCACCATACCATCGCCATCACTATTCACTACCAATGCTACCACTCCACCCCCACCACCACAAACCACCCCGCCTAACCGCCACCACCACCATTTTCGTCGTAGGAGCTATTACCACCACCGTTGCCATTTCAGTTTTTTTTTTCTAAAAAAAATATATTTTGAAATATGAATCAAATAACATAATGTAATTATTCATTTCATTCTCAAAGGTTAACCAAACATGATAAAGGAATGGTAATGATCAATTTCATTCTCTTGTTCATTCCATTCCATCTCTAATTCCATTTCATATTCATTCCATTACTTCCAACTAGAGGTGGCAAATGTGACCCATTGGGTTGAATGAGTTGTATCACAATGTATATAATGGGCCATAATGGATAAAACTAAAAAAGGAAAATGATTGAAACGGGTTAAAACGGGTTGAAATTTCTCAAGATTTTTTTTAGGAACGAGAAAAACGGATGAAACATTTTAGTACTTTTACTTTTTTTACGTTTTGATTTATATTTCGAGTTATGATTTTTTACTTATTTTTTTGAATTTTTTAGTGAGATGTTTTTGAAATGGGTCCAAATGGGTTGAGCTTTCAAAAACCCACTTTGACCCAATTCAAAAACCCATCACTAAAAAAATAAAAAAAAGGAAAAAATCATAACTCGAAAAATAAATCAAAAAGTAAAAAAGTAAAAGTACTAAAAAGTTTCATCCGTTTTTCTCGTTCCATAAAAAAAACTTAATTTCAACCCGTTTTGACCCGTTTCAATCATTTTCTTTTTTTAGTTTGACCCATTGTATACATTATGATACAACCCATTCAACCCAATAGGTCACTACTTCCAACCAAACATACCCTAAGCTTATTTTATCTTAAATTTATAGTTTTTCATTATATTAAACCATCAGTAAATCAAAAAATGATTCACCTTTAAATAATTTGAATTAATGTATCATTGTTTGTTTATATATATCATCATATTAAAGCCTTAACTTTCTTATGGTTGTTGCGGGTCTAGATTTAAGACGTGTTTGGGATTCTTATTTTACCTCCTTAAAGTGTTTAAAAAGATTAGGCTTTCTAAGTATATAAGTCATAAAAAGGTAAAATAAGGAATTTTAAAAATGAAAAAGTTAAACAATTTTATATTTTCCAGTCAAACATTCAAATTTAATGTGATTTATCTTCTTTTCATAAAAAATCAAACAAATAAATATCCTCGATAATCTTCTAAAGTGGTATATTGGGACATCTAATCAATATATATATTTATTTAACTTAATTATAATTAATTAATAATAATAAATTACAAAAATATATTTCACATTAAATACATCAAAATCATTTGAAATGTTTTTTTGAAAAGGGAGAATGAATGAATGTATGAGTTTCAATATTTCGTAAAACGTAAAAATATCTGACGAATATATAGGGTTAAACCCACGCGCCCCTCTTTCATTCATCATCTCCCTATGGCTTCCTTAATTTGACCTAGCTCATACATGCACACACAAACCCTATATTATTATTATTATTATTATTATTATTATTATTATTATTATTATTATATAATAACACATCTCTTCAAATTCATCTCCAAATCATTTCAAATTATATCAATCGTACTCATCCATCAATCTACCTTCAATCCGTTTTCAATTACTCATTTCGTCCGGTCAATTGATGGTTTCAACATAGACGATGTTAATTAGTACGTTTTCGTTGCTGATATGTGTGAGTTGTATGGATAGAGAATGCCGGAGCTGCGTAGTGGAGTACGCCGTCCTGTAGTTGTAGTTGACAAGAAGCGATCGGGTAATTTAGTCGGTGGTTACGTGGAGACACGCGCGGCTGCAGCTAAGGCTAAGGCTAAGGCGGAGGCTGCTGTGGTTGAGGTTAAGGTAGAGAATAAGACGAAGAAGGAAGAAGTAATAGTAATGGCGGATGGTAGTGGTGGATTGAGTGCTAATAAGGTTACTGGTCAGGAAGAAGAAGGGAATACCGCTCCGTTTCCGGATAGGGTATAATATATATTATATGCTTTTTATTTATTTCTGCAGATTAATGTTATTATTTACCTATGGTTTTAAGAAACAGGATCAAATACATTTTATTTTTAACATGAAAACAGTGAGAACCATTTGGCTGTTATCATTATGTTTATTTTTTATAGGTGTTTACTGTAATTTTTTGTTCGTAGTTGCTAATTTTCGATTATATTTGCTGATTTATATTTTGTTGTTATTATTAGATTTTTTTCTTTTACTGTTATAATTATTTGCTGGTATTATTCTGTTTTTGATTATTTTGTTGTAATTTTTAGGTTTTTTTCTTTGTTATTATAAATCATTGTTTATGTAGATTGGTATTGTAGTTGGTATTGTTTCTTACGTTCTCATTGTTTTTATAAATTAGTATTATTTCCTACGTTTTCATGTTAAGATTAAAATGTACGTGAACCTTCCTCATGGTTTTAATGAATATTATTATATGGCTTATCAGTTTAGTAAATTTAGTGTACTTGAATGCAGAAATGATGAGTGGCATTGTGGTATGTGATCAATGGGAAATCTTAAAGCTATTAGTCTTTGATTCTTTATGATTGATTGCATTTATATGTTTTATCTCCTAATGACTGCATTAATTCTTTTTGATGTTATCATATGTCTTGTTTTGATCTTTTTGGTATCTTGAATGCATTGGCTTTGGAAACTGTTTATGGAATTGTTCTTCATTTATGTTGCTGTCGTTTTAAACACCTATGGTTTCATATACTGATGGGAATTATCAATTATGTCATAAGTAAATGTCGTCTGTTTCTCAGCTTTGTGAACTGGGGATTTTACTTTTAAAGTTTTAAGTGGTTCTACCATTTGTTCTCTCTTGTGGACATGAAAGTTGTTCCATGTTTTCTGTTTGTGATGTTTGCCTCATACTCTTATCTTATGCTACTTCATGAAAGCGTAAGTTAAAAGAAGTTCAATTTGAAACTGTCATCATTGGTCACATAAGATATGTGCTATGTTGCATGGTGTTTACCTGAACATCATCTATGGTTTGATTAGCCTAGCTAACAACATATCATGGCATTTAACTGTTCTGAATACATGGGATTTAAATCTAAAACCTTTTTTCAGATTCTCAGTCATAATACCTGATTATCTAATATGGAATATATATTCAGGTAGTGGATATCACATTTCTTTATAATGTTTGGTGTAGCCTCGAATTTGTGTAGAGAGTTAAACATACAAGGTTGCTGTTAGTTAAGAGATATGTAATGTCTATGTGTTGTTCGTCTCAAAGAAGGAAAGAAAGCCAGTGATCAAATTTTGGAATTAATTTATGTGGGCTTGGTTATTAATGTTTCATCATTTATCTTAGACCAATGCTCTTTTTTGGCCTGAAAGTTTTGTTGCATAAATTGCAGAATGCTCTCGTTAAGCTTTCAGAATAAGGCCCATCTAATTTCATTGGCCCTTATTTGGCTTGTTTTCAGGTTCAAGTAGGTGGATCACCTGTATATAAGGTTGAGAGAAAGTTAGGCAAAGGTGGGTTCGGTCAGGTTTTTGTAGGTCGGCGTGTTTCGGGTGGAACTGATCGCATATCAGGTCCTGGTGCCACAGAGGTAATATTCTTGCACCAAGCAGTTTTGGATTTTTTAAAACGTTCTCTTCTTTGAAGTTTGATTTTTTTAGTCAAATTTGCATTCACTCTGTTTGTGGCAGGTAGCTCTTAAGTTTGAGCATAGAAACAGCAAAGGCTGCAGTTATGGTCCTCCATACGAGTGGCAAGTTTACAAGTATGTGTGCAATTTCTTTTGAACATAATTACAGTTATTTTTGAAAATTCTAAAAGTGATATTTGGGATTTTTGGTGAAACAGTACTCTCGGTGGCAGTCATGGCGTGCCTAAAGTTCACTATAAAGGAAAACAAGGAGACTACTACGTAATGGTATGATAATACTTCTTTTTTCTTTCATTTAGATGACTATCTTAACACAATATCAATAATTTTTTTCTGTTATTTTTATATTCCAGGTCATGGACATGTTGGGACCTAGCTTGTGGGATGTCTGGAATTCTTCAGGCCAATCGTGAGTTCCCAGATTATATGTATTTTGTTTGATAGTAACTGCATACCATGTATTTGAAAATAAATGTTTCTTCATGTGAGTTGACTTATTGATATTGTGCCTATTTATCAGAATGTCGTCAGAAATGGTAGCTTGTATAGCTGTTGAGTCTTTATCAATTTTGGATAAGATGCATTCAAGAGGGTATGCAATTCTATTTGTTCATATTCTTTGTAATTAGTTCTCAACTTCAAGAAGTTTTTATTTTCTCTTTTATTCATGTGAGTTGGCTTCTTGACTTTGCGCCTGTATTGAACGACTACTGTTCTTATCAGGTATGTGCATGGAGATGTAAAGCCAGAAAACTTTCTACTTGGTCAACCATCAACACCTCAAGAAAAGAAACTATTTCTTGTTGACTTAGGGCTAGGTAAGACAGACATCTCATGAAGCATTTTCCATTCTTTCTCAATTTTTATTAATTAGTTTGTATATGAAATGCAGCAACAAAGTGGCGCGAGACTGCCAGTGGCCAACATGTTGACTATGATCAGAGGCCTGACATGTTTAGGTAATATGCATTTCCAATAACTAACTATCGAAAACTCTTCATTTCATTTCAAATTACATATAATATTTGTTTGGTCTACAGAGGAACGGTTAGATACGCGAGTGTGCACGCACATTTGGGTAGGACAGCTAGTAGACGAGACGATCTAGAATCTCTAGCATACACACTTGTGTTTCTTCACCGTGGTAGACTTCCTTGGCAAGGGTATCAGGTATTGCTTGTTCGCAAAGTTAAATTTTGACTTTTTAAGGTGTAAGTAAATCTAATACAAATTTTAATTATTATTTTTAGGGTGACAATAAATCATTTCTGGTTTGCAAGAAGAAAATGTCAACATCGCCTGAAATATTATGCAATTTTTGCCCTGCGCCTTTAAAGAATTTTCTTGAAATTGTCGTGAACATGAAATTTGATGAAGAACCTAATTATTCAAAGCTAATATCTTTGTTTGAGGGATTACTTGGACCGAATCCCGCAATAAGACCAATTAATACAGATGGTGCTCAAAAGGTGATGTATATGTTTGTGAAGTTACATTCTTTTTGTGAAATGGTTATTTATGGTTTTTGGATTTCTTAATTTTTAGATTATATTTCAAGTTGGCCAAAAACGAGGCAGATTGAATCTTGATGAGGATGATGATGGGCAGCCGAAAAAGAAGATTCGAATGGGCGTTCCTGCAACACAGTGGATTTCGGTTTACAATGCTAGGCAGCCCATGAAACAGAGGTACACCATGCTTTATGCATACTTATACACACACACACAAGTATGAATTTGTGTGCGCACATACATTGATACATATATATTAGGCGTGTGCGAGGTAACCGAGGTTTGGTTTTGGGTATTTGAAAATTGTTTGGTCTTGGTTTTTTGGCTTTGCTATCTGGGCTTGAAATTTTTAGGCTGAAAACAAATGACCCAAAATAATGAATTTGGGTCTGAAACTTTGGGCCTAATTTTTTTTCGTTAATTTATGATTATTTGAATATTAAACACTTGATTTTCGGGCTACATCAGTTATTAATTTTTTTATAAATTACTTAACACTTTAAAATAAAAATTATAATATAATCTATAAATTCAATAACAAGAGCCAGTTTGTTGGTTTTTACCGGTTCGATTCGGTTTTTTTGGTTTTCAGTACAAAACCATAACCGAACCGGAAATTCGGTTTTTAAAAGAGAATATAAACCAAGCTATTGAACTAGAAAACTACAACCGAACTGGAAATTTCGTTTTTAAAACAATCAAAATCAAACTTTTGGTTTTGGTTGGGTTCATTTATTTTGATTTGTTTATGACTATATCTATAAATCATTGCATAGGTACCATTACAATGTTGCTGATGCCAGACTGGCGCAACATGTTGAGAGAGGAAATGCAGATGGTTTACTCATTAGTTCCGTTTCATCATGTTCTAATCTCTGGGCTCTTATTATGGATGCTGGAACCGGCTTTTCTAGCCAAGTTTATGAACTCTCTCCTTACTTCCTACACAAGGTATCTATCAATAAAATAACTCGATACAATCACCTCAAAAATGTTCTTCATTCTTTAAACAATTATTTATGTTAATTTCATTTATGCCATAGGAATGGATTATGGAACAATGGGAGAAGAACTATTACATTAGCGCTATTGCTGGTGCTAACAACGGAAGCTCTCTCGTTGTGATGTCCAAAGGTTTGTAGACTTGCTGAATATAGCCCGTGTATTATTATTATTATTATTATTATTATTATTATTATTATTATTTTCGGTTTCTGACTTCTTGGTTAAATTATAGGGACCCCGTATTCTCAACAATCTTACAAAGTAAGTGACTCGTTCCCCTTCAAGTGGATAAACAAGAAATGGAGAGAAGGGTTTCATGTGACTTCCATGGCTACTGCGGGTACACGATGGGGTGTAGTCATGTCTCGCAATGCTGGTTTCAGTGATCAGGTATGGTTTAAGGTTTAAGGGTTATCCCTCTTTTATATCTTTAATTTTAAGTTTACAATCGGGTGTTGGTTTATGTGTGTAGGTGGTGGAGTTAGACTTTTTGTATCCGAGTGAGGGTATACATAGACGGTGGGATAATGGTTACCGTATAACATCAACCGCCGCCACGTGGGACCAGTCTGCTCTCATATTAAGTGTGCCCCGCCGTAAGCCCGGTGATGAAACGCAGGAAACGTTGCGTACGTCTCAGTTTCCGAGCACACACGTCAAGGTTAGTCAACATTGATCATATTATACATGGGTTAATTAAAATTGCCACGTAACTGATCTAACTATTCGTGGTTTTGAAACGTGCAGGAGAAGTGGGCGAAAAATTTGTATCTTGCTTGCATTTGTTATGGAAGAACCGTGTCTTGATTGATAGCAAGGGGAAGCTTGTCTGACGACAGTTGGAAATCGAGGAAGCCATTTGTCTTGTTGTTTTTGGTTTTTACTTTAACAGCGTTGGTTAGTCAACGAAAGAACTGATGTTAGGAGTTGGGATTTTCGACAAGTAGAATGATGTTTTTTCTTCTGTTGTAGAAGTTTTTATATTTAAATTTGAAGTTGTATAGTTGGCTCCTCTTTATCTTTTTGCTATTTTAGTTACAGCCCCTCGGTGATGACTACAATTCTAAGCTAATCAGCTAGCTTGTCTATGCTCTAGCTCTATCTCTATCTTTAAAGACTTAAGATTAGTTTTTTATTTTTGGTTTTTGGTAACGGTCAATTTTGTTCATACACACCCTGTTACAAATAACAATCTCGAGATTAGTTTGTGAGTAGTTTTTTTACAGTTTTGAGTTTTGCTTCTATTTGACTAGTTTTAAGCTTTTGGCTATCGAACCTAAAGTAAATCGTGGGCGACTTGACTTGTTTACATAGGATTGACCTTTTAAAATGGTTCAATTTACATTGTTTATATTGCTTCTTTTATTACTTTCATTGAGAATTTAAAGTTTCTGTTAAATTTTTGCTAGATGATATAGAGATTTACGAATATCAAACATATATGAAAGTTAACTTTCATCAATGTATTAAGGCCATTTGCTTTATGTTTTAAATATGCAAGTGATTTTTTGATTTATAAAAATATGAAAATATCTCTTATAAAGGTAAATTGGATTTATATGTAAGCCATTTGCTTTATGTTTTAAACTAGTTGGCAACCCCGCGCGTTGCAGCGGTTTAAACCTAGTTAACATATGTATGAGCGTTGCTCGACATCAATACTATAATAACAAAAGAGCACTTGAGTTTGTTAGCTACATATTAGTTACAGTATAGAGTACCATAAACCATAATTACAGAAGAGTAGTTGTTATCCTACCCACATTTTATCTAAAAGTTGTGTAGCTTGGATACTATATTTGTCTAGTAGTCCTAATAGCCCATATTTGTGCCAAAACAACCCGCTTCATGGGTTCTAACTGTTACCACATTTGGTTACAGCTTGGTATCAATTTTTCATATAAATATGCACAATTATAACACCCAGAAACCTCATGGACACTGCAATTAAAGAAATTCACCAACTAAATATGGTAAAATTAGGTGTTAATTTCATTTGTTTACAGATGGAGATAACTGAATAGGTAAACTATTAGGTTAGGCGGTAGTTTCATTTGTTAATGGATTTGAAATTCAAAGAGAAAAGATGTGATATCTGGTTTAACTCCACAGACAACGCGACTTCTTCCGGCGAACCGTCCGTCGTTTCACACAACCACAACCACCAAACGTATGATGGCGGTGGCGGCTAAAGAATCAGATCAAGGGTTTCGTTGGTAACTGGCGATGGTAATCTAAGTTAGCGACCTCGATAATCGTGTGGAGTTGTGGTGGTGGTGGCGGCGGGGTTGCGCGAGAGGGAGGAGGTGATGGGCTTGTACAGAAGTAGAGAGGAGTTGTGGTTTGCCACACCTGTGCTGTCGTAAGCTAGACTCTCTAAACTACCATCTACAAATTAAAAAAAAAAAAAAAAAAAAAAAAGAACTAAGTGAGATAACTACTTACACACGTGGCTTAAAAACATAGGTGCTTTTCATGAATAGTAACATGTGAGAGGGAGAAAATGTTAGTTTTTAATATATATATATATATAATATGTAAGTGTTATTGGTCGACAATAATTCCATTTTAGTTTATTTCCACTGGTGGTCTTAAATTTAAAAATATCGGCTCTCAATGGTCCTCCGTTAGAAAAAACCTCATGGCGTTAAATTTTTTTATTTTTCGAATTTCAAATTGACTTTTTAGGGCTTTTGATCGGAAGGATGATACAAGTCGATTGATGTAAAATTTAGCTTGAAGTGATGCCCCAAACGGCTTGATTGGTGCTTCAACTCGGGTGTTCGAACTTCAAATTAACAAAAATTAAGTTGAATGGAGTATCGTTTCGAGCTAAGTTTTACATCAATCGACTCGTATTCTCTTTCCGATTGAAAGCCCTAAAAAATTAGTTTGAAATTTTGAAAAAACTTAACGTTGTTAGTATTCTTTTTAACGGGAACATTGAGAGACAATTTTTATCGGATAATTTGTTTGTAAAAATTGTCAAGCAATTGCAGATATAAAGCACGTGGCGGGAATAAAATGTAGATAAACGGTTACCAACAGTCCACGTCATAGTATGATATCCAACAATAAACGGTCTTGCTTTACTGCAACAACTCATCTGCATCAGTTTTGAAGGAGAAAATGGCGTTTCATCTTTCATCTGCAATCACACCTCTCTCTGCACATTCAAATGCTCCACCTGTTCTACACTGTAACTCTCTTTACTTTCCAAATTTCACAATCTAGGGTTTCTGTACTTCCAAAGTGATATTGTTGTTATCTTAATGCTTATTATTTGATTCAATTATTATATCAATTAATTCAGTTTAGCTCATCCAAAACTAGCTATAGTATTAATCGCCTCTTTTGATGTTCAGCCAATTTTAAGTCGGTGAGCTTTCGTGTGAGATGCACTTCAGAATCCAATAGCTCCTCGTCAGATGTTCCGGTCGCCTCACCGGAAACTATTACGGAAAAGGTCAGATTCTTCTCACTAATTAATATTTATGCTATTTACTGCTAATTGTTTATATTGTTTACATTCGGCTAGATTAGTTATCCTGTGACATTAGGCTAGTCGAGTGTTAGTATTGTAGTTATATATATATGTTATGATAATGTTAATGAAAAGGCGATCATTGCCTGAACATGATCATAATCATAAACAATTAGTTAACCAGTTTTAAGGACATTGTTGCTGATCATAATCATAAGTCGATGGATATGGAAGGACCGAAGTTGATAAGTGGGTGAAGTTGGTTTAGTTTCGTAATTGTAATAGGATTAGTATGGTACTGTCTTGGTCACCAAGTTAGCGTTAGATCTATATGCTTTGGATGTGTGATCAATAGAGAATTGTTGTAACCAGTTTTTGAGTCAGTTTTCTCTTGCAACGATAAAGGAATTTATGATCATGTGCCTTGAGACATTAGGTCTTTTGTTCTTCTCATAATAACTCATTTTAACAGACTGAAAACCAATTGACTTCAAGAAGACTATGTGTAGCATGTTTAGCTTCATCAATGGCTTTAATAAGCAATTCAAACAGTAACCAGATTGAAGCTGTTGCTTCAGAGGCTAAAGAAAGACCAGTATGTAGGAACTGTGGTGGTAGTGGTGCTATCATATGTAAGCTTTTATATATGCTTAATTACATTTACTTACACGAATATTAATATCCTCTTTTTGGTCCATGAGATTTTGATTTCCTATCTAGGTGATATGTGTGGTGGTACAGGAAAATGGAAAGCTTTAAACAGAAAGCGGGCCAAAGATACGTACGAGTTTACTGAATGCCCTAATTGTTATGGTATACTTCATTTTTTTACTGTCACTAACCGTGTTCATGTGATGTGCCAATGGTTATTCTTGGTCTGTGTTTACGCTTGTAAACGAACCAAACAAAGCATGTTTGTGTTCGTTTAGCTTTAACCGAACAAAGATCGAACATGAACAATCAAACAAACAGGGTTTTCTTCGTCGTGTCCCTTCGTTAACAAAATAAACATGCCCATGCTCGTTTATGTTCATTAAAAGTGTAAGTGAACTGTTCACAAATGAAAATATTTAAAAGTAACGTGGAGAACAGTGTATAAGGTCTAAAAAGTTATTAAAACTAGACTAAGTTGTAATCACCCAAAAGTTTTAAATGATTATATTAATGAACATAAACTAGCAAATTAAACAAACGTTAACTAGCGAACATACATGATCGTACGTGAGCGAACGGACATTTACGAATTTAAATGAACGAACGTAAACAAACATAAATGAACGAACGAGACATGTGTTAATGCCCATTCATTTAACTAAGTGAACAAAGTTTTTTGTTCATGTTCGTTCGTTTATTAAATAAACAAACTTCCAGCTAAATTGGTCCATTGAACGTTCAGTTCATTTACATCTCTATTATTTTTGTGACTTGTATATATTAGATTATTAGTATTTCATAATTAAGTTAGGGTTTATTTGTCTTTAGCCCATGGGCCCGCGTTAGGCTTTTCAGGGTTTGTTTCTAGTTTCTTTCTTCTATATTGTAATGACAAGATTCAGTCAAATGCAGGTAGAGGAAAACTTGTATGTCCGGTTTGTTTAGGTACTGGTTTACCTAACAACAAAGGTCTTCTTAGGAGGCCCGATGCCAAGGAGTTGCTGAATAAGATGTATAACGGGCGGTTAATTCCAAATTCTTAGGTCATTTTCCAACTTTTGTTTTTCATTTATTTGAATATAGTTTTGCAAAAAAAGCGACAATTAGACGCCATGTCAGATTATGTGCCCAAATATGTGTTTTCTAGGTTGTTTACCCACTCATTGAATTCACACTAAAAGTGTAGTAGTTATGGAAATACTTACATAGCCTTTTTTTTTAATCGTGAGAACCCGTTAGCTGTAAACTCACCAGCCCCTCCAAATAGTGGTGTGCATGGGTCCGTTTGGGTGGTTTTAAGCTCAATCTGAACCAAAAATCAAAATGTTGGTTTTTGGGTTTTTGAAAACATTTCTTTTTCTCTTTTTTGATTTTTACAGTGGGTTCGTTCGGTTTGTTTCTTCCATTTTTGGTACATTATGGGATTATTTGGGATCAGAGGCTATAATATATAGTCTTCTTTCTAATAACATAAGTCAATTTGAGCCGGAAAAGTCAAACTGTGCCTCTACTAGGAAAAATGGGTTGTATGGGCGTATGGTTAGTGTTGATATTCTGTTTTTCTTCTTCACAGGTAGCATTCGGTTCTTGGGTTAATATTGAACATGGTGTGTAAAACAGCAAAACGTGCGTATATAGAAGCTTCTCAGGGTATATCTTTAACTTGAGCTGCTATTGAGTCATTGAATTCGAGATCCCGGTTTCTTCATATAAGAAACAGTAAGAAACAACAATTTTATTATGTTTATTGGATTTGAGGTCTAGCTTAGATAGCTCATCTGATTCTGCACTTTAAGAATACGAGAACTTGTTGTGATTACATATTTATAGCCTTTTGGGCAATAAGATTAGAGGAACCTCAGAGGAAAAAACTAATCTTTACAAGGGTATATATGTCAATACACCACTTCTAGTCATCAACATATGCATCAGTTTGTAGTGCAGAAGTTGTGGCTTCTGTTTCTGAATCGACAATTTTACTCCTTTTCTCATTGTGGTGTTGCTTGTTCAAGGGTTTAACAGTTTGAACAGTTTTCAAGGCGGTAAACCCCATGTCGTAAAGTTTGTGTAATATTTGAGGGATCAAAGCATCGTGTATAAGGGTGGCAAACCCAACCCAAATGGATTGTTTTGGGTCAAGATGGATAAACTTTAAAAGTTAAATGGGTTAGAATGGATCATAAAAATTTTTCAAGTGGGTTGGAAATATACAAGTGAGTTTCATTTATAGGTTAAAATGAGTCAAAACAAAAAATCCAAGTTATTCAAAATTTATCTAATTCAAAATACCCAAACTATCACGTGCGTAACAAAACTCATCCGAAACCCAAAAAACGATCAAAACGAAACAAAAACCCCGAACCGACTAAAACGAAACAAAAACAAAACTGAACCGAAATAGAAAAACGACCAAAACGAAACAAAAAAAACGGGATTGAAACCGAAAAACTGACCAAAACGAAACAAAAAAACCCGAAATGCAACCGAAAAGCTAACCAAAATTAAACAAAAACACCGAATCGACCAAACCGAAACGAAACTGAATTGAAATAGAAAAAAGACCAAAACGAAACAAAAAAACCGATATGAAAGCGAAAAGCTTACCAAAACGAAACAAAAAACATGCAACTGAAAAGCTGAAATCAATACAAAACAAAAACAACGAATCGACCGAAACAAAACAAAAAACCAAAACGAAACTGAACCGAAATAGAAAAACGACCAAAACGAAACAAAAAAAACGAAATGCAACTGAAAAGCTTACCAAAACAAAACAAAAACACTGAACCGACCAAAGCGAAACAAAAAAACCGAAACGAAACTGAACCCAAATTAGAAAAACGACCGAAACGAAACACAAAAACCAAATTGAAACTGAAAAACTGACCAAAAGGAAACTTAAAAAAAACTAAATGCAATTTAAAAACCGGACCAAAACGAATCAAAAACACAGAACCGACCAAACGAAACAAAAAAACTGAAACGAAATTGAACCGAAATTGGAAAAACTGACCAAAACGAAACAAAAAAAGCGAAATGCAATCAAAAAGCTTACCAAAACAAAACAAAACAAAAAACGAAATGAAACCGAAAAAACTGACTAAAACAAAACAACACTGAAACCGAAAAAATCGAGAAATCGAAACCGAAATCATTGAAACCGAGCAGATACCGAAACCGACCGAAATGAAAAAAAAACAAAACCGAACCGAACCCCCCCCCCCCCCCCCCCCCCCCGAAAAACTCGAACCTGAACCGATACAAAACGGTTTTTTTTAATGAACGAGGATAATGTGGGAAACATTTTAGTTATTTTACATTGTGCGTTTTTTATTTATATTTTGAGTTATTATTTTTTTAATATATTTTTGAGTGGTTTTTAAAACCCTTTGTATGTCAACCTTCACTTGGGTCAATATGGGTTAAACCTTCACTTGGGTCAAGATGAGTTAGTTTTACCCATCTTGACCCATATCCATCCAAACCCTCTATTTTAAAAATCCATCTGTTGGACGTAATTTCCGTTGGATCGACTCATTGAGCTATGAGGAGTTGGTGTCTTGTTTATCAAGTTGAGCACGTGACTTGTTTACATAGAATAAATTACTTGGTGAACAAGTCGAGCAAATGACTTGGACAACAAGGAATTTATTTATTAATTATTATTTAAATATGTTTTTACTAATTAGTGTTTGAGTATGATAAGGAGTTTGTATTCTAGTCTAATTAGGTTTTTATGTTTAAACTAGTATATATACCCGAGTTTGTGGGTTATATCAAAAAGAGTTTATGCATTGTAATTTTCGAGCTAATGAGAATTACAAGATCGAGCTTATGATCTAAACTTTCGTTTTGTGTTTGTCGATCCTGGTCACCAAACTTCACCATCCTGACACATACCCATCCTGACCCATCACCCAAATCCAACTCAACCCACTCCCATTGCCACCTCTATCGTGTAGGTTGATGTCGACTCCATCATATCACGGCTATTTAAAATTACAAGAATTAGTCTTTTGTTTCCGGTTGGTTCGTATAATCAATCAAAAGAATGTGGTGCTATAAACTTATGAGGGGTTCCAATTTCCAAACCTCCTATTGCCTTAACACTGCGTTATACGAAGATATCAACGAATCTAGGAATGTTAGTCAAACGTTGTCTTCAACTACTTAACTCATTTCAACCGTCATTCACCATGGTTTGTGCATTTTCAATAGTTTATGTTGTTACTAGTGTTCATGCTTTCCCTTAGTTTGCTAGGCTAACATCGTCTAGACATTGGTTTCATCGTGCTAATTTAACGATTGATTTTAACAAGAATGCAAAAGTTTTAGCCTATCATGCTTGTTTGTAATGCATATAATACCTTGATAAAGAGTGACTTTGGGGAGGAAACAAGAAATAATCACTCAGACTAGAGAATGTACTTTGTCAAAACTGGTATAAACCACTGGCAAAGTGTTTACTTTTGGCAAACTTGCAATAGTTATGAGTCTTATTGTTGCTACCTACATTGAAACCCAATTAAAGGCCGAGGTGTAGTTACATCAAACTTAGCTTCTAACAGAAATAATGTACTATGCAATGCTTGATGGTTCCCATATCCTTCAAACATTATATGACAATTTTGTTTTATAGTTCTTATTTTGAACAACATATTACGTAGAATCAATGAACATACATGTAATTCTTGAACACCAATGGTTTATCTTCATTTAACATCAACTGTTGATAATAAATATAAAATTATAAGAAATAAACAAATGTACCTAGTAATATCTCACTCATAATGTGGAGTCCGGAGATGGTGGGACTCATTAGATAGAGAAACTGCTCCCAGTAAAATCAGTAGCTCTAGTTAAAAAAATGATTTTTTGAATGTATGTAGTAAACTATATAAAAACAGATAATTTAAAGTGTAACTAGGCGAGTCATAATAAAAAGGAGGCATAAGGTACCAATAGTAAGAGTGGTACTATATCTGTAACATAGAGTGATGCGGAAACTAAAAAAAGAAACAACAAGTAACGCACAAGAAGATACCAATTGTAAACATAAGAAAGGTAGCCAAAGTTGATACGTGAATGTAGTTTCGCGTGAGATCTTATAGTGTTATTCCATTTGTACATAAGATGGATACATGACTATTATTGATGCGCAACTATTGTACGTAATGGATAATGACTATCAACAAATTTTATGAATGACTGATAAAACTACGATGACAATTATAACATACTTTTTTTTAATAAAAGCTCTGTAACAACTTTTTGCACTTTTAACGTTACTTTTAAACTGGTACATCAAAACTGTTTTTTTTAAATAGATAAAAGAGAAAATTCCAATTTGACTCCCTGGGATATATCGTCGTGACACGGAATAGCCATTGAAAACGAAATTGCGCATTTTGGACGTATGTGATATTTTTTTTTTGGGGGGGGGGGGGGGGGGGCAATCTATGCCCTTCTCGTTAGTTGACTGACCAAAAAAGGTTGAAATGACCATTTTACCCCTGAGAATATAATTAATTCTAAAACTTATCTTTTAAAATTGTGTAGAGGATGGGGTTCGAACCCCCGACCTTCAGTTTAACAAAACACAAAACCTACCACATGAGCAAATCTAATGTTTGGTATATAGTTGTATAATATGAAATATATATTACCACTTCATCACTTTATATCTTCATCTTTATTATCATCACCAGATTCAAGATAGTTCAATTAACCCAAAACCGGCTTCACTTTCATTCTTCAAACCATCAATTACCACAGACCCATTAACCTTATCCACAATCTCAACCAATCTAAACGTCAATTTAGCCCGACCGTACAATTTCCGAAACCCTAATCCCGTTATCAACAACCAAACTAGAAAACCCCAATTGCGGATCAAACGAATCAAGAATGAAATTGGATTCATTCCCATGTTTTCTCCCCAAATTCCCGAACAATCGGTGGTCAATTTTATCATCACTAGAGAATAAACCGTCGTCTAGGGTTCCGACAAGGGTCAGCTGCAGAAACGGGCGGCGGTGGTGGCGGGAAATGGGTATTGTTGGATTCGAGTCGGGTTGGGTTCTAGACAAAAGGGTTTGGATATCTTGGTTGGAATCGATGTAATGAGTGAGGCAATTAGTTAGGGTTTTGAGGTTGTGGGTGGTGGAGAAGATGACGGCGGTGGTGTGGCGGTGTGGTGAAGGGTTTGGGTGGCCGTACAGAGGTGGGGTAGTGGTGGTGGTGGATGGTGGTCAGTCATGGTGGTAGTGATGAATCTTGAATTCTTGATGATGAAATGATGAATCTTGATATTGTTGTTATTAGTTGTAAGAAGTTGTTTTGGACTGTTAAATTGTTTGATTTTGATTTGTATTCAATGATGGTGGTATTTAATTTTTGTGAGTTGTTTGAAGATGATGAGATTGATGATGATGATGAAGAACATCAGTTGATGACGATGAAGATCATCATATGTTGTTATTATTATTATTATTATTATTGTTAAGAAACTATTACCAAAATGCCCTTGCCATCCAACAGTCAACGGTAAGTCAACCGATGACAGGAGTCAGAAAAACCCGCCGGAGAAACATAGGTGTGCAACATGCGCAAATTCTTTTTAAGTGGCTATTCCATCTCCTGACGATATAACCCAGGGAGGCAAATTGGAATTTTCTCTAGATAAAATAATATAACCATGTAAAACAATCACTCAACAAAAACAGCCGTCAACCGGGTGTATCATTACCATATTGTCTGATTTATTATTATTATTATTATTATTATTATTATTATTATTATTATTATTATTTTCAATTTTGTTCAAATTTCACATGTAGAACTTTAATGTTAAAAAAAATTGTTAGATGACTGTCGTGACTAAAAAAAACACTAGTTCTTTAAAATTGGGAGAAATAGTTGATTATATTATTGATAGATGTGTTTTATAATAAGATACAAGAGTTACGTATATAGAAGAAAGAGTTATACAAGCTAATTTATTTAATTGCCGATAACTATAATAATATTTACATTTGTAAGTTGTGACAATTTATAACCTTAGTTGGTATAAACTTTTTGCACAAATGACAATCCTTATAGCAAGAAATTAATTATTGACAACATTTTTTAACGTCAATTATTGATGTATAAGACAAAACAAAACTAACTATTATTATTTTATCCGAAAGCCGACAAAACTAAAATTTAATATAAGATATTATTTTACAAAAAAGTAATTAAATATCACAACCTAGAAAGCAACGTCGGAAGGAGTAGTCCAATGCTCACAATTTACGTTTCCAAATCTAGAAAAAATAATGGAAAACAAGTCCTCAACGAGTCATCGATGCTATTTTCGGAGTAATTACCTTTCTTAAATTTTATTTTACGTTAAATGTTACCTCTAGTTTAGGGGTGAGCAAAAAACCGAAAATACCGAACCAAAACCGAATTAACCGAAAAAACCGAACCGAAGTATTAACCGACGGTTTTTTTTTGGTTTTTCTGAAAAACCGAAATTTCGGTTTCGGTTCGGTTACCCATTTCAAAAATACTGAAAAAAACCGAACCGAACCGATTAACTTTAAATATTAAAATAAATAATTTAAATGATTGTTAAATATATTTATACTAAGCCATATGCGACAACAACCGAAACAAATTAGGAGTTTGTTGGTTCAATAGATTTGTAAGAGAAATTAGAGTTTGTGAAATAAATAGTAAATGTTAATATGTATTTTTGTACATAGGAACTAGTCGCATAAAACAATTAATAAAACAAAAAAAACAAAACAAAAAAAAACAAAAAAAAACGAATATAACCGAACCGAAACAGAAAAACCGAAAACCGAAAAACCGAAACGAACGGTTTGTATATATGAAAAAACCGAATTTTCAGTTTCGGTTTCGGTTTCACCCAAAAACCGAACCGAACCGAACCGTGCTTAGCCCTACTCTAGTTGACTCTATTTTAAATTACACTAAATTTATTATTCGAATTGGATTGAATATTGAAGCTCCCGCCTAAGAAACTTGCACCTCTATCATATGAGTTAGTGTTAGTCTCACAATAACAAACTAAAACTATATACAAACGTTTACGGGCGGAGGTTACAAGAGGTGAGTAGGGCTCAAGCCCCCCATATATTTCTCTTACGTCTCGGTTGATGAGTGCTTGGTTAACCGATCATTTCTGTCGTTAGAAATAAAACTTTGATTTTATAACTTCAACTACAACTAGAATAACATTTGTCAAACACTTACGTGCTAGGTACACAAACTTTTCTTTCTTTCTTTCTTTATTTTTATCTATAATTGAACTCGAGTTCTTAAGTTACCCAAAATTTGTACTTTTGAAGTTTGCATATGTGATGCAACTTGATGAAAGCAACGATATAATCCAACAGTTAAGATAAAAATATAATGAACAAAAAGAACTAAAACTTTCTACAAATATTAAACTTACAAATGTAAAATAGTGAATCAATCATAATAGTCATCTAATTTCCCACACGTTTACATCACTTCTAGACACATGCACCAATAATATAGTAAACTAATAATATATATCACCATCCATGATGTTTCCTGGTCTAGTGGTCTTCTTCATAGGCGGCTCTCCTAAGTCCTATAACAACCGCTTTCTATATATACCTCTCAACACATTCAACTTTAACACATACAACATTAGTCTTTCAACCATGATTGAGTTATTTTCATTCGAGAATCTTTTGATCAAAGCCGCTGTTTTTATTATTGTCCAAGCTTTGGTTTACCTTATATTATCCAAGTCATCTGATTTGTTCTCCAAGACCAAGATGAAGAGGTCGTTTAGCTTCAAACCAGCACGATCCGTTAGTATTCGCCGCATGTTTGCTGCCATAGCCGATATGCCTCCAGGCGGTGAGCCGTCTCCTTCGTCGTCGAATAGGGGGGTTCCGGTCTTGTCGTCCGAAGATGACTTTTGTAAATTTGAATAGGTTCTTGATATTTGTTACTTGATGTATGTATTATGTATACATTAGTTTGATTATTATCATTGAAATGGTTTGTATTTTTTTGTGGTGTACATATGTATCATGTTAAGTTTTTAAGTGATATCACAACTTGTTCTATTTGATTATTGTATATTAATTTATTTATATCATGTTTTAGTAGTTATATTATTGATGTAAGTTATAACTCATCAAAAGGAAAAATACATGACGAAATTGGATTATACAACTCTCAATCTTATTAATCAGAAGTCTAAAATTCTAAAACGGATTATGAACTGAAACCCTATTCACAATTTTGATTAGGTTATATGAACCATGACTCGATAGAATTAGAGTGCACTTGAACTATTAATTAGATAATAAATAAAACTAACATGTTTATCTACTAATCTAATTACAACTTGTTTAATTCTATCCTAACTCATTTAATTAATTGATCCGATTTCATCACTCGAAATGCCCCCACTTGATCCAAACGGTCACTGTTTTGTGTTCTAGAGGGAATTAAATCCAAGTAACAAAATTCGTTCTCTATAAAAGAGGAAGTCACGTATAAGGCATTTTACCCCGGTGTCACGTATGGAAATAAAAACACCATACTTGAAAGATATATTGATCTTTTAAGTTAATCAAAACACTCTATCTCTAACGAATTTAGATGTAGTCTCTCAATAAAATCAGTAAGAGACTACCAAACTCCAAAGTCCATTACAGTAACAAATAAGGCGTTTTTTTTTTCCTGAGTGTCACATATGGAGATACAATACAATACTTCTAGCATTCTAAACATGTTTGTTGGTATATTTATATAAAAACACGTTAAACACTTGAATATTAATTAGCAGTTGGTCATTAAAAGTTCGGCATTTGTTATATACGTGTTTGAAATTGTGACATTGCGTATTTAAAAACATATATAGATAAGGGGATAATGTATGGGAGGTTGAAAAGTGAGGACAGTGGTCCAAACATGAAAGCAACTTACTAGTGGAGATACCAAATTATCCATTATAGAACCTAACTTATTTGTTAAAAACCACATACAATAATTGCTTTAATAATTCACTTTTAGTAATAGAAATATATAAGAGAATTCTTACATTGTTTTGATATTCATTATCCATTTCTTACTACTTATAACAATACCTTATGGAAATTTTGAACATGAAAAACCAACATATAACAATAAAGTGAAGAACAAAAACATGACTAAATCCTAATATTATAACTATACAAAGTATACGAAAGATTTTGTTAGTCACGTATTACATCACTCATCATAAATACGTCGATTAATGATGATACCAATTGAAAAGCTTATACATGATTATGATGTCATTTTGTCATGTATCATCTTACTACATGCATATAAGTCAGTATTGATTAAAATACAAATTCATACGCGAGTAAAGTGGATACATGACTATAAAATCGTGTATCTAATGACCACATGCTATTGATAAGACTTTTTCAAAGAACACAATCAATAGAATGAATGGAAGCTCCCAAAAGATGCTATTGATAAGACTTTTTCAAAGAACACAATCAATAGAATGAATGGAAGTTCCCAAAAGAGAGAGAAGGATGAGGCGACATCCCTTCTCTAACATCAATTTGGTCATATTATATCGTAAATACTCACGTTCAAAGTCAAGTTAAGAGCTCGAAATCAGTCAAGGGCGTCCATAAGAAAATTTAAGGTTATGGTGTTGGTTTCCGCTTCAAGATTTTTGGATCAATGTTGAAGTGACCAAGATTTTGTTCTAGTAAGTTGTTGACATGTGGTAGAAACAAGAAGGTAGTTGATTATTGGTCTTCACTCGTTCATGTCTATCTTTAATAAGTCAACTGTCAAAGGAAGTTGTTTTTAAGTCAATTTTTTCTATAGTGAAATGAACCCAGAAATGAAATAAAGTGGGCCAGTGTTGTTATTACATGGGCCACAAGTTATTTGAAGTCGGCAAGTTGTGTTTTTGAATGGGCCTAGACTCTAAGCATTGGAGGGGTTATGGACTTGTGGCCTTGTGGGTTGTATCGGCTGTTGTTTCAAATTTCTAAAAGGCCCAAGCCCATTCCAGGAAGTCAAACTCTAATACTCTATAAAGAAAAAAAGTCCAAAGCCTTCACTATTTGCCATTTTTTATTAATAAAATCTTTAATTACTGAATTATATTCAATTAAGTAAATGATTGTTGCTATACTATCAACTAGTTTTCAACCAGATAGTTTTACTCGCTAGACTAACTTAAATAGTTCTAAGAAGAATCACAATAATAGGTCTTTTTACTGCATTATAATGAGTTCTTTGTTATGAATTAGATTTATGCAAAGAGGTGCACAAACCGGGTATTTTCAGGAATTGAGAATTGGGTAGGAACCGGTTCCGGGTATGGTCAAAAACACGTCAAAACCGGGTCCGGGTAGGAGCCGGTTATAGTCGGGTAGTTGACCGGTTCCACCGGGTTTTTTCGGGTTTCGGGTTGGGTAGGGTTGGGTTGGGTTTTGACTAGGAATTTTCAGTTATGCTTCCACCGGTTCTGGGTCGGTTCAGGTTCCAGGGAGAAATCCTATACCTGGTCCTACTTGCGGGTCGGGTACGAGTAAGAACCAGCTCCATGTCAGGTACGAAACCTGGTATTTTGTGCACCTCTACAATATAGTTACTACTTATGGTTCATATGACTGTAGTTATTAGTGACTGTAGTAATGCTTATCAATTCGGTTTTCTTATTACCATCATGTTATTTGAGCTTGAATATCTCGAAGCTTAATTCGAATTCAGTTTGGTTCAAATCAACCAAATTATTTGTTCGGTCTCGGTTCGTTTATAAACAAAACAATTCCAAACGAGCCCTTTCAAGCTTTTTCCGAACAAGCCCCGAAAAACATACCTTCTAAGATATTTTAAAGTCCTTATGAGAAAAGGACAAAAGCAACGAATCGTATATTCTTTAAGGACCGTGATAGCAAATAATCGAATTTCAACCACACGTTGGCATCTCGTAATGCCACTGTGACAAATTACAATCGTCACTGTTATATTATCTATCGGTTACCTGCACTGCATGTTCATATATTATTATCAATTTCAACATTTTGGGTGTAATAATAATAATAATAATAAAATTAGTTAAGAAGGCAATAAGCAGAGATGATGAATGCAGTGACATTGCAAGTGGTATCCCCTGTTCCCACAGATATAGATATCGCTAATTCAATCCAACCACAACACATTTCTCTAATTGCTAATAAGCTTAACCTAAACCCCAATCATTACGATCTGTACGGCAAGTACAAGGCTAAGGTATGTGTTTATGCTGCTTGATTATGTATTAATTATAATCATTGCATTGATATAGGTTTTAGTTACTCTTTCAATCGAGAGAATTAGGGTTTGTTATTATTGCATGTAAGTTCTATAGTTGATCGTTAATTTCCATTTTTTTTTAATTTATTGTTAATAAATTATATTAATTGAAGCTAGTATTATTTCAAATTGAATATGAAATTAACCGTGACAGAAGTGTTAAACTGTTAATTATGTTAGATTTTTACCTAATTAGTACGAAATTGGTGATTGCAAGTTCTTTGACTTTGTAAAAAGTCAAAAAAATTTGGAAATTCTTTGACTTTATAAATGTCAAATAAATTTGCAAAATTTTGACTTTTTGAACTTGAGAACATTAAAATATGATTGAAATGTTTTCACAATATTTGTATGAATTTGTTGGATATTTGTTGCTAATTTTACAAAAAGTTTCAATGATCATTGACTTTGTAAAAAGTCAAACATGATACTATCAATGGCATCAATTTGGATTAAAATGCAGTGTTTATGTAAAAAATTCAGGTTTTATTACCCGTGATCGATGACCTTAAAGGAGTCAAAGACGGTTACTATGTTGTTGTTGGAGGAATTACACCAACTCCCCTCGGAGAAGGCAAATCGACAACCACTGTCGGCCTTTGTCAAGCTTTGGGCGCCTTTCTTGATAAAAAGGTAAAACTTTGTTTAAACTTATAATAAAAACTAATACGAGTACTTATTATTGCTGTTATTAATTGTCATTCATGATATTAGGTTGTCACCACCCTCAGACAACCATCACAAGGGCCCACATTCGGCATCAAAGGTGGGGCTGCTGGTGGCGGTTACAGTCAAGTCATCCCGATGGACGAGTTTAACCTGCATTTGACTGGTGATATCCATGCCATAACCGCTGCAAACAACCTCCTAGCCGCTGCAATCGACGCACGAATGTTTCATGAATCAACCCAATCCGATAACGCCCTTTTTAACCGGCTATGCACACGAGACAAACGCGGTAACCGAACATTTAACCAACTCATGTATAAACGGTTAAAAAAACTAGGTATTAATAAAGTTAACCCTGAGGAGTTGACTTTAGATGAAGTCAAACGGTTCGCACGGCTCGATATTGACCCGGAGAGTATTACGTGGAGACGGGTTATGGATGTAAACGACCGGTTTTTGAGGAAAATAACAGTGGGTCATGGCCCGGATGAGAAAGGGTTAGTGAGAGAAACAGGTTTTGGCATATCGGTGGCAAGTGAGATAATGGCGGTTTTAGCTCTAACCAACTCTCTAACCGACATGAGAAACCGGCTTGGGAGAATGGTGGTTGGAAACAATCGGGCCGGTGAGCCCGTAACTGCTGATGACCTCGGTGTCGGTGGTGCGTTGAGTGTGTTAATGAAAGACGCAATCAACCCGACACTAATGCAGACTCTCGAAGGCACACCGGTTTTCGTTCACGCGGGCCCGTTTGCCAACATAGCTCACGGGAGCTCGTCGATTGTGGTGGATAAGATCGCATTAAAGTTGGTGGGCCCGGGTGGGTTTGTGATGACGGAAGCGGGGTTCGGGTGTGATATTGGGATTGAGAAGTTTATGAATATAAAGTGTCGGTATAGTGGTTTGAGACCGCAGTGTGTTATTATTGTGGCTACGGTTCGGGCTCTTAAGATGCATGGTGGTGGGCCCGCAGTGACAGCTGGAAAGCCACTTGACTCGGTTTATGTTAGTGAAAATGTTGGGCTTGTAGAAGCTGGTTGCCTCGTCATGTTAGGAGTACGAAGGGTTATGGGGTGAATGTTGTGGTGGCAATTAACCGGTTCTCGACCGATACTGATGCGGAAATAGGAGCCGTGAGGTCGGCCGCGTTAACAGCGGGTGCGTATGATGCAGTTGTTTGTACTCACCATGCCCATGGTGGAAAAGGAGCGGTAAGTGTTTAATAATGCGTTAACTTAAAGCTGGTTCGAGCTCGAGCTAGGCTCGTTTAACTTACAGAGATCCAGCTTGGCTTGTTTCGAGCTCTATTTCTAAAGCTTGAGCTTGGCTTGTTCCGAGCTCTATTTCTAAAGCTTGAGCTTGGCTTGTTTATTATCTATTAACTAATTTATAGTTATTGTAATAATTATAACTTTATATATAACATAATGTATATCATTTAGTTATTATTACTGTAATTCTGCATATAATAATTATTATTAATCAGTGTATATTAAATACATTAGATAAAACTAAAAAAACAAAAAGATTAGTTTAGGCTCACGAACTAACTTGAACTTAGTAAGTGAAGCTCAGGCTCAGGCTCTATTAAAAAGCTTATTTTCAGGCTCAAGCTCATTTAAGCTTAGCTCAACCTAAGCTATAGCGAGCCGATCTCGAGTAGCTCATGAGCGACTTTGCTCGATTATGTGTGACTTATAAGTGTTATCCAAATACTATTTCATGTGATTTTACCAGATTGATCTCGGGATTGCGGTTCAAAAGGCTTGTGAAAGTGCTACCGAGCCTTTTAACTTCTTGTATCCGTTGGATGCAAGCATTGAAGACAAGATAGACGCTATAGCTAGATCATATGGTGCGTGTGGCGTTGAATACTCCAAACAGGTACTTGATATATACATTCGGTTTTTGGTGTCGGTTTTGAAAACTGTTCGGTTCTGCTTTCCAGTTTCTGGTTTTTCACAATGGGTTCGGTTTCGGTCTTTTTTGTTTTGCCATTTGAACTTAAGATAAAGACACAGAATAATATAGTATTACAACCTTTGGGCCTAAAATATTTGAATTACACCATTTATCTATTTTTTATGAATTACTTAAAACATTATAACAAATATAATCCATTAATTCAATAAAAAAATTTAGTACTTCAGGTTTTTTGCATGTTCGTACTGAACGGTTTTTCCAGTTTATGTTACACGTAAAACCGAAACCGAGCTGGATTTGGTTATGTTTGTTTGGTTATTTTGGTTCCATGCATGCTATTTTGAGGGGCAAATGTGTAAATTTTCTTGTGTGTTTCGTGTAGGCAGAAAAACAGATTAAAATGTATAGCAAACAAGGGTTCTCAGATCTCCCTATTTGCATGGCGAAAACTCAGTACTCCTTTACAGATAACCCAGCTGTTAAAGGCGCACCTTCGGGTTTCGTGTTGCCAATTAAAGACGTGAGGCAAGCATTGGTGCTGGGTTTATATACCCGTTGGTGGGGACCATGAGCACGATGCCCGGGCTTCCAACCAGACCGTGTTTCTATGACATTGATCTTGATACTGCTACTGGGATGGTAAAGGGGCTTTCATGAAACCTTTGTGTTGTTTAATGATCATGTTTTTGTTGGGTTAAGAGTGTTAAGAATGTTGGATTAGCCGCCCTGTCGTTTAATAATCGTGTTTTTGTATGAACTGTTTAAAGATAAACTAGGTTGAAATGTTTCGGTGTCGTTTGAATGAAAAGGAACTGAGTTAAATCAAAGCGTACGGATCGGGTCAATCAGTCAATGTGTTTCGGACTGTAAACAGTTAAAGCATTAAAACCAGACTGTAAACCGGACCCGTATATATCTCAAACTCGTTGATGTATTTTGGTTTTGGCTGTGGTGAATGAGTCAGTTTCTGACTGTTTATGAGCATGCTTCATATTATATGTGAAATGCTTATTACAGTTCCAAACCCAAATATTTTGTGTGTGTATCCAACATTATGTAACAAAAATTAAAACAGTACCTGCAACTATGTATGTTGTGACACTAATCATGTTATGTCATTCTAAAAGTACTAAGGACACATAGAGGAAGCCGAATCTCCATGAAAAATTAAAAAAAATGGTAGGGTGGAAATCGACTGAGATTCAACATGAAGAATGTGTTCCAATCAATCACATAATATTTCAGACGGAGAATGTATTTCCTAATGGAGGGATGCTTGGGGTGTCTATGGAGGAGTACCCGATTGGTAGTACCAAAGGAAAACCGAATGGTGCCCCTAGCACCGTGATAAATTGAGTACGTTACACAATACTACTAGCATAACACTCACTTGCACGATTTATATAATCTATACTATTAAATAAATAAAACTTTCCTTGTGCCACGTGGCATCTTCTTACCACATTGTTCCTCACCAATTCCCGCCTCTCACAAAACATCTTTTCCAAACCGGGTATCCGACCCATTTTATCTCATAACGACATTCATTTTTTAGAGAAACCCTAAATTTATCTTCATCATCAACATGTCTTCATCATATGCTTCATCGTTTATCTGCAGCCCACCACAAAAGCGACCATCTTATCATCATCTTCATCATCATCCACATCTCATCGTTACCGCCTCCCACCACAGATCCGGCCATATTCAAAATCACCTTCCAGTTTCCTCTCCATCGCCATCAATAAACATGCTCCTCTCCGTCATTACTATTCAATCGGAACTTTTATGTCAGTCAGGTATGCCTTTCTTCGATTATTATCACAGTTTAATTTAATGTATTGTATATATCTAAACAGTTGTTCAACAACCATTATAGGTTTAGCCGATTTTGATTCCTGTGTGGATCTATGCTCACAAACGAATAACTATCTTCAAAACCCTAAATCGTTATCCTTCGTTTTCTTGTGTGGATCTATGCTCAAAAACGAATCAGTATCTTCATGTTTCCAATCATCATTGCTCGATTGCTTCAGGTATTTTACAAATTTAGTCCGTCGTTAATTTATAGGTTGCTCAACTTTTATCATATTAGAAATCCTATATCATTTGTTCCCCATTTAATTAATGTTTCAGACCCCTCAAACCGTATTCCCAAAATCGGCGGTTCCAATTTCATCTCCACTGTCGATGACGTTTCAAATCCTAATTGGTTAGTATATCTCATCTTCTCAACTAATTCTCCCATCAAAACTTAACTACTTGTTACCAACAATCATTTTTGTTCCCTCGCTTTATGTTAATTGTTTAAACATGTTTTGAAATTTCTTTGCAAATTTGCATATACTGGTTTAGATTTTTTTTATTTCTGACTTTATTGATTATTAACTTGTGACATTAGCTTGTGATCTAGAGTTTGTTTCATATTGTTTATTAGAGTTTGTTTCATATTGTTGATTATTATATGTTTTTGTTAAATGATATCGGTAGTTCCAAATATCATACATATGAACTCCAAAGTTGATGTGAATTATTAATTTGTGGATAAAAGCATTTTCAATTATGTTGAACAATTCAACATATGAACGTGTAGTTTGACTTTCTTAATTAGGATTATTGTTATTCTACATTTCTACCTTCATTTATGTTAATTGTACAGAGGATAGAAGGTACACAGACCATCGTGATTAGTGCATCATATTGTTCACGAATATGTATTTCTTTCTTTTTGTTACTATAATAGTGCCTCTGTTATAACAATATTTTGTGGTTACAATAATATTTTGATTACAATAGTATAGTTTATGCATAACAATAAAAATTTTGTTATCATAGGCTACTTACAAATTTTTGTTAATTTCCTCATTTCTATGTTCTTGATTGCTATAAAAAAGTTCATTGATATTTTTCAATCTTTTAATCATGTTTGATTCAACTTGCATATTGTCGATAAATGTGTTAAGTAATGACTCGTGTTTTTTTGTTATTGGTGAACATTCTATAACAGTCAAGATGATGATTGTAACACCCCGACCAAAGGCGGATTATACATCGGGGCGCCACATATTGTTTCATTACTCGTGACACTATTGGGTGTCAGTATTTAATAAATATATTCATTCACGCACGCGCAGCGTAAACACAAGATAACATAAATCAACATAAATCAATATATTATAAGGCAAAATATTCGAACAACAATAACTTGTCTTGATACATTTTAATCTAGGTCCAAAAGTAAAAACGTCCTACGTGTCCACAAGCTCCAAATGTAGCTACAGCAAACCTGAACATGTGTTAAAATAAACGTCAAACACTTGCGTGTTGGTGAGAAATCAAGTTTAATACAATACATAGATAACAAAAAAAATCTGCGTGCAACACGTGTATGTCTGGTGTTTAACAAGGGTGTAATTAGATTGTGATCAAGCCTAAATAGATCATAGTTCATAGTTCAATCCGTGCTCCCAAATGAGCACAAAAACAAGAAAACATCTGTACAAGTGTAAACAAAGAAAACCGTAAACGATAGGTCTCCCGTGTTCATCCAATGGATCCATGAAAACTTCGGAATAGGCCGAACAAAGCGGTTAATGATACACACATACAAATAAACAGCCAAGTAAACGTCCTCAACACATGGGATACTGCGCGACTAAAGTTCATAAACAAGTTTAAGACTCGAGTTTGTACGAACACATGAACATCCCAAAACATTAAAAATAAAAAGGGATTAGATACGAGATTACTCACTTGATAAACGATGCGGTGTAAGATAAAGCAAGAACCAACTTTAAACAAGCACAAGTTAACCTATAATTAAAGATTATTGTTTTAATGGTTTGATTTAAGTCTTGACTATAAGTTAGCATAATTAATAAGTAACTTAAACAAATTATTATATATTATAGATTACCGGAAAACAGGGCAGAACAGGAGAGAGGACGGAGGCAGAGAGAGGAGGCGACCGAGGACAACGGCAGAGAGCAAAGGAAGATAAAGATAATAAGTGTTTGTGTGTGCAGTGTTAAGAAAAATAACATTATTATTTATAGGGAAACCCTAGGGAACACAATCCCTAGAAAAGGGGAAAAGATCTCCAAAAAGTAAAAGATTCCAAAAGCAAAAGATATCAAAGGATATGGCAGCTGCAGGGGGCAAAGGAAAAGCTGACAGGTAACAGTAAACAGGCATGGGCGGGTCAGATAAAGGTACTGGTCAAGCATGGAAAAGCAGATCTCAAAAGATAATGTCAGTCACTTTTTCTGCCAACCAATGGGGTTGGTGCGCATGCTGCGCCGAAAGTAACTTTTCAGACATAAGATAGGTCAGGTCAACAGCACAGAAGATAAGACATCACAAAAGTAAACGGCTAGATTAAACAGAAGAAGAGACTCAAAGGGGGTTTAGCGCGAGAAGGCATCGAGCGCTACGCGCGAGGGCGAAGGCAGACAGAGAACAGTCCACAGCGCGCCGCGGGAAGAACTAGAATTCTTAGCGCGTCGCGGGAAGAACTACCATTCTTAGCGCGCTGCGAGAAGAACTACAATTCTTAGCGCGTCGCGGGAAGAACTACCGTTCTTAGCGCGCTGCGAAAAGAACTACAATTCTTAGCGCGCTGCGAGAACAGTTCGCCTCGCGTATCGCAGGAACAACTGGTCTTCGCGCAGGCTTCCTTGTAAGGAGTCTGGCGCGTGGAGCTGCGCAGACAACCTTAGGCGGGAAGGAACAAAGGACAGTTAGGGGTTCAAGGCTTAAGGGTGGAACAACGACAAGAGAGAGAAAGAGGCGGGATGGCAACAAGAGGGAAAAGAAGGCGGAAAGAGAGAAGAAGAGGGACGGGACGGCGGGAAGGAAAAGAGAGAAGAAAAAGGAAGGAAAATATATTATTATTAAAAGTAAAGTATAAGTATAAATAAATATTAAATCATAAAAGAAAGAGTTCGGATTGGAGAAACGGGTACCTGGGTCGGGTCGGATCGGGGCAGATGTCACAATGATAAAGTGATTGTTGGAAGTGTTGCAGATCATATAATGATTATTAAGGCATCCACCAGATCGCTATCGATCTTCTATGATGATTTTAATTTTATCTGCAAGTGTTACAGATCATATAATGCTGATACTAATCTCCCCCGCTTTATATCAGGTATCATCACTTCCTGGTTCATGATCATATAATGCATATTTTAATTGTTCATATAGATAATTAGTAGTAATGCAGTATAAAACAAGTTAAATTGTTTATTAATTTAACAGTGATTTTTGTCCTCGGTTGTGACATAATAACTTTAATAAAATCATAGTTTACAATATAAAGTTGTACATCAATAGTATTTATTTTCAGAAATAAAATTTTGAATATTCTTGAAACTAATTATGGATGGTCAACAATATTTATTTGTTAAACTCGTTAATAAATTTTGGAATGTATTATTATAAATTGTATAGTGTTCATTTATTTTAAGCCAAATGGATTCATTTAGATTTTATTTGAATTTAAGTAAGGAAGTTGTTTTAAGTTAGTTTTCATTACGAAAAACAAGCATGTATATTTGTAAGGTTTTAAATAAAATGATTTCTCAAAATCAAATTACTTTCAGAAATCAAATTACATTATTTGACAAACTTTTAGTATTTTAAATTTCAACTTATTTTTGTTAACTACATAATTTGTTGACAATTTGGTTTAGTTATGGAATTTATTTTAAATATGTAATATCTTAAATTGATTGATTTATGCTCAATCAAATTATTCAGTTACCAAAATACAATTAAACTCATTTAATGAGTGTGTATTATACTATTATATAATGTTATAAGGGTAAAGTTAAAATACAAAGGAAAACAAAATTGAGAAGGGTGAGAAGGAATCCAATCCATTGATCTTAGATTTGAATGGTTGAGATTAATTTAATAAATAAAAATTGATGAAAAAGGCATTAAGGTAATAACCCACATTTGTTGACTTTCTCTCTCCACATACAAGACACATGTCAATTCCCCTATCATTTTAAAATGTCCATAACTTTTTCATACGACATTATTTTTTTAAAAAAAATTCACCATAATAATAAGCGTTTTTTTATCTTTAATATGAGTATCATATTGTTATATAAAAATAAAAAAAATTAATGGGTTTTTTAATTGTGTTTTTTTGTTGTTCATTGTGTCATTGTGTAATATGTTGTTTCAATTGTGTTTTACATTTCAAGTCATTGTGTTATATATATTCACCATTGTGTGTTACGTTTTAGGCCATTGTGTTATACATATTCGCCCTTGTGTCTTACGTTTTAGGTCATTGTTTTATACGTATTCACCATTGTGTTTTACGTTTCAAGTTATTGTGTAACATGTATTAATGGCGAAAAAAGACACAATGGTGTGCGAAAAAGACACAATGACGAAAAAAGAAACAATGATAAGCGAAAAGACACAATGGTGTGCGAAAAGACACAATGATGAAAAAAGACACAATGATAAGCGAAAAGACACAATGGTGTGCGAAAAGACAAAATGGTGTGTGAAAAGACATAATAACGAAAAAAGACACAATTATAAGCGAAAAGACACAATGATGAAAAAAGACACAATGATAAGCGAAAAGACACAATGGTGTGCGAAATAACACAACGACGAAAAAAGACACAATGATAAGCGAAAAGACACAATGGTGTGCGAAATAACACAATGACGAAAAAAGACACAATGATAAGCGAAAAGACACAATGGTGTGCGAAATGACACAATGACGAAAAAAGACACAATGATAAGCGAAAAAACACAATGGTGTGCGAAAAGACACAATGGTGTGCGAAAAAAACACAATTATAAGCGAAAAGACACAATGACGAAAAAAGACACAATGATAAGCGGAAAGACACAATGGTGTCTGAAAAGTCACAATGACGAAAAAAGACACAATGATAAGCAAAAAGACACAATGGTGTGCGAAAAGACACAATGACGAAAAAAGACACAATTATAAGCGAAAAGACACAATGGTACGCGAAATGACACAATGACGAAAAAAGACACAATGATAAGCGAAAAAACACAATGACGTAATTTTTGTTTTAAATTTTATATAACAAAATCATACTCATATTAAAGATAAAAAAAACGCTTGTTATTATGATAATTTTTTTTAAAAAAAAAATATCATGCGAAAAAATTATAGACGTTGTAAAATGATGGGGGTATTAACATGTGTCTTGCATGTGAAGAGAGAACATGTGTACAATTACCTCTATACCCTTTTTCTTTTGGTCCCCATTTGACACATGTCAATTATTTATGGCTTCTCACCCTTCTCATTTTTGTTACCCTTTGTAGAATAACTTGACCCAATGTTATAAATACCATAATGTGATGTCAAATATATATATGAGATTTATCTTATCCTTTTTGTAGACTCATTTTCTGGCGGCCAGCATCCTAAAATCTAAGTAAGTTTTTTTGTTTACCTATAATGCTAATTATACTTTGTTATATCTTATTGAATACAAAACACAACAACTTAGGTAATTCTTTTATCAATGTATCACCGAAGCATGGAGCCAAAAAATTTGATTAAGCTGAGAGAACTTGATGTTACCAAAACAAACTACACGATCAAAGTTAGAGTTCTTAGACTATGGAGAAAACCAAACAACAAAAACCCTAACGAAATATGGTCAATTGAAATAATTTTAATTGATGAGGAGGTAAATATTTAACATCATTTTTTTTACCCTTTTCATAACAGATTGTAAATGCATCTTATTGTTCTTCCTATATTTGGGGTAAATGCAAACTTCTTAGGTTAACAAAAAACATGCGGTTAACCATCGGAGCTCAAACATATGATATGGAGCAGACAAAACAGTTTGCTAAATGGTTGTTGGATATAGGCAATGGAAATGTCGGTGGTTTAAATGATGGTGAAGCAACAATAGACATACCTGATGATCTTTTAATCAATGATTCGTCTGATCCGATTCAAAGTTTAATTGACTTTGTTTATCCTTCAATTCTACAGAATATCGAAAATATTGATTTTTTTTCGTGAAAGAGCACTACTAGCGCTTGCCAATGAAGATGTCCAGGACATTAATGATAGATTGCTCTCACTTTTCCCTGGAGATGAAAAGGAGTATCTTAGCTCGCATAGTATATGTCCAACAGAAGACTTTGTTGATCCGTTGCAAGCAAATTTATACTCACCTGATGTGTTGAACGGTCTTAAGATTTCTGGATTGCCAAATCATAGATTGGTCTTAAAGGTAGGTGAACCAGTTATGTTACTCCGAAACATTGACCATCAAATTGGTTTGTGTAATGGTACTATGCTACGAGTCATTGAGCTTAAAAGACATGTCATTGTAGCTGAAATAATATCCGGATGTAAAATTGGTACTCACACATATATTCACCGAGTAAACATGATACCAACAGACAACAAGATTCCTTTCAAATTTCAGAAAAACAATTTCCAATTTCAGTATGTTTTGCAATGACGATTAACAATTTCAGTATATTCACCGAGTAATCACTGTCAAAAGTTGGTTTGTATTTAAAACATCCGGTTTTCAGCCATGGAAAGTTGTATGTGACACTATCAAGAGTCAAGAGCAGAGACGGAGTCAAATTATTAATATTGGACACAGATGAAAAACTTACAAATAGGACATCTAATGTTGTGTACAAAGAGATATTTCAAGATTTGGGACTCAAATTTGATTGTAACTTACTTTCGTCCTTCATTACTTTAATTCACCACTTTTTGTATTTTTTTTTCACTCATCACATGAATAAAATGTATCATTTATATTGTGTCCGATCATATCATATTTCACATGTTTTATTGTTAAAGTGTTAGTAATTTTTTTTATCTACAATGTATGTTTCTACATTATATATTTAATACCCAATTTTTTTATAATATTTCAAATGTTTATAGACTTATAAAATTAAATTTGTTAAACCCGTGTTGTACACGGGTAAGTAACCTAGTTAAGTATATATAAGAAAAACACGAACAACAATATATCAGACGACGTATATTCAACTCTCTCTCAGGCATTTCGTCGAACAGCTGGGGAGCTATAATAATAACAACAACAATAATAATATCTTCAGTCAAATGACTCAAATCTACACACACTTTTTGGCTAAAGCTGAGAAGATTGTTAACCAATGATAAAACCCAAGTGGGGTCCAATTTTATCAAAAAATCGAATAAAATTATAAAAAAATCAAGCAAAATGTTGTGGCCGTTAATCATTCATCAACGGCACCAAGTTTAAACCCATTCAATAGTATCATCATCATCATCATCATCATCATCATCATCATATTTCCGATTAACCCATACAAAATGAGCTACTGCTCAATCGACTTAACAAATCGATTCAATCATCTTCCTCAAATTAACAACACCACCAGCAGCATCAAACAACGAAGGAATTATTATTATAATCTCCGACGTCATGTTTCGTGTTCTGCCGTCAATGAAGAACAGCAGGTTCAGCAAAGTACGAGTATTTCATTCAGTGACGCTGAGAATTCGCTTATAAGTAGTGTGCTTGGGATTCAAGGACGTGGTCGAACTGCTTCACCAGACCAGCTCAAGGTCCGTCACATGTTATTATTATTGCAAAATAATAATATTAATAACATAAATGATCAATTTTAGATCATACAATTAACAAAGTTGTTTATTCCAACTGGATTTTGATGACCGTGTAGGCGGTTGAACGAGCAGTGGAAACTTTAGAAGCTGCTAAAGGCGTCCCTGATCCGGTGAGTTCGGCTCACTTTTGCCTTTAAACACTTTAGCTAATGGGTCGTGTTTGTGTTAACCTCGTGGGAAACCCATTTATTATTTTCTTTTAAACGCGGTTTGTTTTTGGTCATATACCAAATTGGTTGGGTGAAAATTTAAAACGTAAAAGAGAAAAATGACATAAGATTTTATAGTTAAAATGAAACTGTTTTATATACATTTTTATTTTTTGTTGTAAAATTGTAATTTTAAAGTATTAATATGCGATAACATTATAAAAAGAAAACACAAAAAAAGTTCGGGTTAAATGAGTTGTGTTCGTGTCAACCTGTGAATATCCATCCATCGTGTTCAGATTATGCCTGACGCAATTTTCAGGTATGTGTCGGGTTGGAACTGTCAACCAGCAAACACGACCTATTTAACACGAATTTTATTATTTAGCGTGAGTTCAGTTTTGCAGACTAGCTCGAGTCTGATCGAGGGCCGATGGCAGTTGATCTTCACAACAAGACCTGGAAGCGCGTCCCCTATTCAAGTTACACCTTAAACTTATCTCTCATAAACATTATATACCAACATTTATCTCAAATTGTTCATGATTTTTCATTCTTGTAGAGAACATTTACAGGTGTTGATGTCTTCAGTGTATTTCAAGAAATCTATCTTCAAACAAACGATCCACGAGTTTCCAATATTGTCAAGTTCTCTGATGCAATAGGTGAGCTTAAAGTCGAGGTACGTTTATTGTGTATACATTCGGTTGTATAATTATGTGTCTTTGCAGTTAACCCAAGTATGATTATTTTGTTTGTGCATGTAAAACTCAGGCTGCAGCTACAGTTAATGACGGGAAACGGATTCTTTTTCGGTTTGATAAAGCAGCATTTTCGTTTAAGTTTCTTCCGTTTAAAGTACCGTATCCAGTACCTTTTAGATTGTTGGGTGATGAAGCGAAAGGTTGGTTAGACACGACTTACTTGTCACAATCCGGTAATCTTCGGATCTCAAGAGGAAATAAGGTAAATTTGATTAGGTGGCGATTTTGGCCCGTTTCTAAACCCACACAAAATTACTTGATTTTGACCCGACCCATTTGAAATTAAGAACCATGAGCTATTTTGGTGTAGTGCAGGGGACAACATTTGTACTTCAGAAACAAACCGGGCCTCAACAAAAATTGCTCTCTGCAATTTCTTCGGATAGTTCAGTGATTCAGGTGCGATTTCAGATCTTATAAGTTGAATCATAGCATGTTTTTATTGAAAAAAATCATGTCAAATATTTGTGTTTTTGCAGGCAATTGACGAGTTTATTTCAGTAAGTAAAAATGTTACCACAGGTGAACAACCGCTCATTGAAGGTGAATGGAAAATGATTTGGAGTTCACAGGTCGGTTTTTGCTAAAATTACCTATTTGCCCACATAAGATTATTCGGCTGTATCAATGCTGAAGGGTATTTAAAACATTTGACATAAAAATATTTTTCTCAGATGGAAACAGATAGTTGGATAGAGAATGCAGCCAATGGGCTTATGGGATCTCAGGTGAGATCCTCAATTTGTGTTGAATAAGTGTCCTTATTATACTATTATATTAACGACAGTTATTCAACACGTTTCATTGTTTTATTCAAATTGAGTCGACTCAAGTTGTTACTTTATTTTTATTTTTAGATTATTAAAGAGAACGGGAAAATCAAGTTTCTTGTGGACATACTATTCGGGTTCAAATTCTCCATGACCGGGACTTTTGAGTAAGTTTTGTATTATCCAAGCTCAATATCATATTATCATCTCATTTGTTTTAGCTTAATTGTAACTTAATATTTGGATGCAGAAAATCGGGCACCAGTGTATATGATGTGACGATGGATGATGGTGCGATAGTGGTTGGACCATACGGGCTACCAGTCGAGCTAGTGACCAAATTCAAGTTGGAAGTCTTGTATGGTTTCTAAACTTGTGTTTCTACTATTGTTGTCTAATTCGGGCTTGTGGTGAACTATTTAGTTTTTTTTGCAGATATTCGGATGACAAGATCAGGATAACCCGAGGGTACAATAATATTCTTTTTGTGCATCTTCGTGCTGGTTAGTTGACAAAAACACGTACATGTGTATTCATAAAAAGTAAGTTTTTAGGTTATCTTTATTTAACATCCAGAAAAACCACATTTAACTGTCTTTGAACCCATATTTTGAATTTTCTTTAGGTTTGAGAACTTTGAAGATCATCGGTGTTTATATGATGTTTATAATCAAATGTTAGTTCTTTTTGTGCTATGTTGTAGATACTAATTTGAATTTGTAATTAATATATTGTTTCTAGTTTAATGATAATTCAATATCCTGTCGGTCTTATCTATGTGTGTAAAGATTTGATGTTTTATTTGTCGGATTACTAATCAAAACTGTGTTTCTATGATTAGTGTGTTTTGGATGATCGATGAATTTTCTTTTAAGACATAATGAAGATACTTGTGTAGGATGTTATAGTTGGGATAATAATGTTGGATTGGCAGGTTGACGGATTGAACTGATGGACCCAAACACGATCTGTATATTTATCTGGGTCAAAGATATGAACCATAATTTGGATATATGTAAAATTGTGTAAGTGGAACTGAACTGTATAACCCATTTATATAAACAAATCAAACGGTATAACGGGTAATTGTCATGAAGTTGTAAACATGTTAAGCATGTCATAAAGGAGTTGGCACTTGGCAGGATGTAAATTGGTTAATCGGGGTTGTAAATGAGTTTATCGAAATGACTTGTGACGCAAAATGTGCCACATCACATATGGTGTTGACGAGCACTTGAAAGTGTGAGTTGCACCATTTTAAGGCCCCAACTCTTATGATTAAGAAAGTAATAAATCTTGTTTGTGATTAAGAAAGTAATATATTTAGTTTGTTTTTATTCAGTAATTTCGAATACAAAAGTAGTAACAAATAACTAATACACAACAAAGTGTGATGTGCTTAACAGTGAACATGTGCTTGACATACATTAAAATAGCTATTTGTGCTTAATAGTGAACATGTGGTGTGCCATCAGCAAGTACTTGAAGAGAGTTTGCTAATTAGGTGGTAGTGTGGACCCGTGGAAGAACTGGTTGAAACATCTCTTATGGGATATTAACAAGTGACTCCGGTTTTATCTTTAGATTTAACTATACAACATTTTGAACTTCGTTTGTAATAATTTAACTTGCATCATTGAAAGTAACATTTGTGTAACTTAAAAGTAACATTTTCCAGTCTAGACATGTTATTGATTTAACATTAGTTGATAAATTATTAAATAATATTTAAAAAAACGAAAAGAAGATATTGGTAATCCATTTCAACCACGACAGGTGAGACCCACAAATGAATTGATTATCCACAGAAAATATTGTTCAAGAATATGCAACTAGACCAATTCCTTCTCTCTGCTAAACAATTTCCTAAAATACCATGTACTTACCTGCTAGAAATTAGAATAGTAATGTATTTTTCCTAAAATACTAGTTTAATATCTTACATTTGCTGTTTGTTGCATTTATTTCTTAAATACTGTACTTTACTACAATCATAACTTTTAATACAATCATAACTTTGTTGTAAACTTACACCCCTTAATCAAAACCAAAGATGGTATAAAACAAAAATCAATTGTCTACTCTCATATTAAAAGTAGCATTTATTAATTTTTTCGAATCAAACTAGAGCACGCAATATATATTCTCAATCAAAAGTATTTTTCAATCAAGATCAAAATATTATTTAAGAACAATAAACCCACATATGTTTACATCAAGATTTTGCATAAAAGTTGGTTCATGAAACATTAAATTGCAAAACACCATTACTTTTTACCTAAAACCCTCTTTTATCAATCCTAGAAAATAAAAATAAAAATAAAAATAAAAATAAAAATAAAAATAAAGCAAATACAACAAACCAAAATGTAACCCAACTTGAGTCCTTACTCATTTGCAAATTTGGATTCTTAATAAAACCTGACAAGCAAAATATAATAATATCAACATAATAAGCTCTTACCCATTTGCTGCACATTTTATTCATCTTTTGCAGCTTCTTCATTTATTTCCAACGGACCATTATCTGCTTTCTTTGATTCGGTTTCGTCAATTTTATGATCATCATCTGTGTTCATGCTATCACATTGCTTGATTTCAGTATCCTCAGTCTTTAACTCGGTTGCTTCAATCTTGTCAACATCATCTGTGTTCATGCTATCAGATTGCTTGACATCAGCGTCTGCGGTCTTTATATCAGTTTCTACAGTCTTTTGAACATCATCCGTGTTCATGCTATCAGATTGCTTGATTTCAGCATCACCAGTGTCATTATTACTATTGCTGTTATTATTATTATTATTATTATTACCCTCAGAATGTTCATGTGTTTCTACCATAACATCATTATTATTATCCTCAACCGACCGACCATACCCTCGGCTCTCACTTTCATTTTCAGAATCATTCTCAACCACCTCTTCGTTTAATCGTTCACCTCGTCGACTCTGCCTCTCGAGACACTGCAACCGCATCCTCAAATCATCAAACTCCCTTTCCATCAAAAACAATCTTTCTTTCAATATCAAATTCTCTTCTTCAAGTTGCGCTATATGAGTATCTTGATCATCCACCCTATTCTCCAACAAATAACTACTATGATCAGCACCACTATAATTCGGATAAATCATCTCGAACCGACTCAAATCATGGTCCAATCTCCTCTCAACCTCAACATGCTCTTCCACATCACTCTCACTTGACCCACCTTCGTCTTCCTCATCATCATCCGCAGCATCCGCCTCATTCCCCGGCGACCTAAGCCTAATCAACCCCTTCATCGAACCATACCCATCCACCCCCCACTCTTCCTTCGCCATGTCCACCAAAACCTCCCTCGACGGAGAAAATATCGGCGTCGGAAGAACAGCAGGCGTCACCGGACACGGCGACACTAACGAAGTAATCCCACCCGACTTCTTCGCACGAATTAGAAACGAAGTCGTGTTCCTAGGCGCATAAGGCGCCGAACGACCTCCGTGGTTAAACTTTTTCTTCGGAAAGTATCGTCTAGCCTTTAACCGATTCTGCTGCTGTAATTCATTCAGTGTAGGTGGATTATACGCACCACCACTGCTTCCAGAGTTACTAGTAATGCTGCTACTACTTCCTAAACCGCCTAATCCACCAATAACCGGTAACTCCTTTCTCATATTATTATTAATCCACTTATCATTTCCTTTCTTACCCTTCCAATTCTTATTACTATTATTATTATTACCCCTAGGTCCCATAGGCTTCAAATTAGGGTTTTGGAACTTAAGCTGATCAACCTGCGGAGGCGGCCACATGCCGTAACCTCCACCGCCTCGGTGCGGTTGATTCGGCATCATAGGAGACGGATTCATCAACTGATTGACAAACATCTGAGGCTGCTGTGACTGATTCATGCCCAAACTCATCATCTGAGACTGATTCCCCATGTTCGATTGATTCATCATCGAAGCCTGCTGATCCTTCATAACTAATTAAAATCACTAGATCCAAACAAATTCGAAATTCAAATTCAAAATTCAAAACCCTAGGGCTCCGATTACGAGATCCTGAAACGATACGGTATATAAACAAGACAAACAACAGATCTGGTATTAAGAGATTTAATAATAATAGAACCAAAATGAAGTATGAAAGCACAGATTGAAAAACAAACAAACCCTAAACCTAGCGGACAAAGATAAAAGATAAAAGAGTGTGCGATCTATAACAAATGATGAAATGGAAATTGAAATTGTTGGATTGATTTGATTTTATGAATGAGTTTTGTTTTTTTAGGTCTCGTTGCTCACGAATCGCTATATGGTATGGGTAGCGTTTATGTGGAGGCGAATGACGCCTGTTGCTTGTATTTATAGGCAGGTAACTGACAGATCTACGATTCATGTTTATTCTCTTTATTTGGACGGCTGTGATTGGTCTTGCGTGCAACCCTGAGTCGGTTGTGGCTACAATAAAATCACCTTACAATTTTAATTTTTAACTTCTACTATGGGATTATTATTTTTGTATTTGACAAAATTAAGATAAAAAAATTCTATAAATGTAACAAAATTTAGTTAAATTAAATTGTTGTCTTATGTAAGAAAGTTAAATAAGTTAATATAATGGATGTATAATTTAATCGGGTTATGTAAAAATATATTTTAAAACCGATCAACTACTGACACGATATCTATTTTGAACATGTATTATAAGGAATCAAACAGAGTCCACAACATTTTGTTATATTTGCTGGCCTACCCACCAGGCCGCTATCGTCCACATCGAGTCACCCTTGCAACATGAACAACCCCCCCCCCGGCGGTCGTATTCATACCTCATACAGTAGCTACATTGATTGGGGTTTTAGTGATTTTGTTTGAATTATTGTCAAATTATGGTTGATCCTAACGGATTGTTCTCATGGGTGGGGTTGGGGAAGTCTCGAGACCGTCTGAACACGACCACGTGTTTCTTAGGCCTAGAAAAAAACCCTCAGCTCGGGTCACCACACTAATTCGGGAATGAGAGAAAGAAGAAAAAAAGGCAGGAAGCGGATAATTACATGCAGAGTAAATGTAAAGGAATCTTAGCCCCTGAGACAAAGTCATATCATGGACCATGTCCTCGAAGGAATTTAACTCTAGCAAGCTCTACTTAATTTACTCATCCAAGTAATAAAAAGCAATGTTTTGTATAAAATGTTTGATGCACTATTGATTATAATGTTGTAGGCTAAATGGCTACAACAAGGTCTCTAATTTGGTCAACTACACTAGTGTTTTTAAACTATTATAATAACACGTTTAAGCTGTCAAATTTGACACATAAACAAACTCTGAGTATAATGATGTGTATAAACATTTATAACGTTGTGACTAAACACATCTTTTACTTTCCAAACATACGTCTATAAAGAGATTAATTTGTGAGAACTAATCAGGTCATTAGTTTTCAACCAGACCATAAGATTTAGAACTGTCATTTGCAAAACTCGGTTGAAGATTCGGTTTCATTAAAAAATAATTAATTGCCTCTCGCAATATTTTTAAAGTCTTGTTTTGGACTTGTGTGTGTGTACAAAATTCATCTAGAAGAATTAAAAAGAAAAACGGGTACACTTGTTTCAATCAATATCATTAGCTTAAAGAATTGTAGATAAATGTTGAATAAAGTCATTTGACATATAATGCAAAAGGGATATAAAGGTCTCCCTCGTAATTCATCGTACCTAAACATACCACACAAATTCCACTTTCAAGATTCCTCAAACTCAACAAAACTCCATTTTCCTCACATGTTTATGTCTATACAAGTTTTAATCATCAATCAATAGGAAAAAAATAATATTATTATTTTTTTTTACTTTTACGAGTTTTGACATGTTTACCCTACGAGCCACACTTGCCTATTTTACAAAGTAAAGCAAGAGACCAAAAATAAAGGTAAGATAAAAACAAAAACCTTAGGTATAGCCGTACAAGATGAACCGATAATACAATGAACATACAGTAGTTTAACCCGTATTAACCCAACCACTCAATGAGAATCTAAAAATGAGTGGTTGAAGAATTGTATTATAAAGCATTCCAAAGAAGTTGACCAAGGTTCTTTCCTGATTAATATTTAACCTTTTATCATACTCTCACTCTCCTTCTTTAAGTTAGCAAAGCACTTCATATATATGTCTTGTATTGAACATGTCTCAACCCTTAAAAACTATTTTTTAAAAATAAGAAGTAAAAAGAAGTTTACTTAAGATTAAAAGAACATTAAAAAAGGTAACGACTTAAGAAGTAGTTTTAGACCTCAACGGGTAACAATATAAACGCGCATCGAGTTATATGTATTTAACCCAACCAATAAAGAAGAATGAGTGATTAACAATTGAAAACTAAATCATTTTAATGTAGTTGAACATATGGGATATAGTAGCGTGAGATATCAATTATACACAAGGTCCCAAACACCTCTTTCATTGACCATAAGACTCAAGGTGGCTTAAGATAGAGCTTTTGCCCTGGCATATCTACATGAACAAATGAAATTTCAGGAATCTAACAGAAATTTTAGGGGTTTGTGTCAATTTGGATTCGAACCCATCAACATGTTCAGATTAAAGGAAAGGGTTCAAGGTTAAACTATTAGATTGATTAATTTAAATGTAATTGTTTTATATATATATATTTGTTTTGTTGTAAATATATATTTTTAGAGTACTAATAAAAACAAAATAATATATATGTTTTGTGTCGACAGAATCAATAAAAGGTCATAGAGTAAATTTGCACTCCCCCCCCCCCCCTAAAGGTTTATACAAAACCCCAACAAAATCGGGTAGCCAAGTTGAAAACAAAAATATATCCGAGATTTCTTGAGCTTTTGTTTTTCATGCATACTTACACCAAAAAGTTCCTTATGCCACAACTAATTTTCTCATAAACCTTCTATCTTTTTAAAGAAGTCGTTCTTATCTTTACAGAATCTTATAAATATCGTCGTGACTATACTCTTATTTGAATTTTTATGAGATTCTCATATTTCATTAGCTACTTGCGCCCAGTACAACCCATAACAAGTAGTTGTACATGCAATAAAATAAATCAAACAACTTTAACATCACAAATTGTGAACCAAATATAAAATTTGAAAATCACATCATCTTTATAACACAAATGGGTTGGTAAGTGACAACGGTTCAATATTAATAATTGCTTTGAGGAACCACCTTAATATATGTTATTGTTTGTGTGCAGGAAGAACAATTTGGTTGAACCACTATTTAAGTAGGTCACTCAACAAAATTGATTTAGTTCTCATTAGGACGGTTTAACATAGATCAATTTTAAGCCTTTTAAGGTTATTATATAATTCAGCCAGTTGAGTGTAGCTCTTGAAGACTTGAACTCGGCTCATTTAAATTAAAAAAACTCATTTAAATTAAATGTGCTTGAACTTAACTCACTTGTTATTTATTAAATTTAGTTTATTTATTCATATATATTTACGTTTATAAACTATATGTTATTTAGTTATTTTATTATAGTTTTATTCAATAACTAAAATGTAAACATATATATTAAAGTAAAACTATATATAGCAAACTCGTATAGCCGTTTAGGTTTGTAATCCTAGTCGAGTTCAATAATTAAAGTTTAAGGTCAACCACGTTTAATCTCGATTCAATATTTTGTCAAGATCCCGAATTATTTATGACTTGCTTAACTCGTTTATAGTTGATGTGAGCTAGTTTTTTTTAGTGTGTCAGGATAACTGAAGAGGTAGGTCCCAGCAGAGCCCAGTTGGACCCGTAAGACTCACCTTGAAGAGGGACGTCTGCGCAGAAACCAACTGGATCCGCAGGACCAACCATGCTCAGAGACGTGACGTCCTTACGCGCAGTACGCAAGCTGTTCCTGCAGGAAATGCCTCCCAATGGTGAAGGACTCTGCCTGTTCCCGCAGCTGCGGATACAAGCCATCAGGGAAGGCCACCCGCGCAGCAAGGCTACACGCACAAGGCACTTAGCTCTCAATCACTCAGTGTCACCTGAAGGAATGAGCAAAGCAGGGAACAATCCCGCACAAGGGCGGGAGGGGGAATACTCCCGCCCAAATAAGCCAGTCCGTACGATACGGGAAGATCTTCTGTACTGTACCTGACGAGGTATGGGCAAAAGATCTGACTAAAGATACGACAGCTTATTGACAACAGTATGGCGAGCAGCATGCTCCTGTACTGTATGTCACTATTAGCCGCTGCCTACTCACCAACTCCTGTCATACCACGTGCATAGCCGGCAGTTGGTGGAAAAGGAATAGTACACAGCAGGCCTGGTCACTATCAGCCGCTGCCTACCCACCAACTACCAGCAGGGCACGTGCGTAGGCCACTGTTGGTAGAACAGGAATACTATTCAGCAGGCCACACCTCCTTGGAAACCTACCTTCGGCTATAAATACCACAAATGGTATGATCATCTCATCTTATCATATCATATCACATTATCATCATATTATACCTGATATCTGCTCTAGCAATCTTTTAATATACATTTATATTTAAAGAGCAATTTAGTCTGATTCTCACGCCGGATGGTGGTCACAAGGAGGAACTCCCCCCTTCTCAGTGACAAGCTCACGGTGTCTGTTTTGCAGGTTATCAGAAGAACCATTTTTTCTGGGTCTAACCCCTCGTGGGAAACATCTATCTAACCCCCAGGTTACCCGTAATCTGTCCGGGGTCCGGTTAGTGTTTCTTCAATAACTTAATATGGTTGGTCCGAACATAAAAGATAAGATCGAAATTCAAAACATTTCATTTGTTTTCACATTCAATCATCAACCCACAAAATAACAAAGCTACATCTCATACTTCTAAAATTACAAACTGTAAAATGCACACTCATTCTATAAAAACCGTCAAGCATTGACCACTTGTACCTTACATTAAACGCGCACAACTCATCAAAGCTTCTTCTTCTTCTTCTTATTATTATTAATTACTTCATTCTTTACTTCTCCATTCTCACCGCTCTCACTTACTTTCTCTCCTCGACCAAAATGTCGACGGAATCACCACCGCCCGCCACCACCGCCACCGCCGCCGCCGTCACCGATCCTGCCGCGTCCGTCGATTCCGCCACCGATGAACCGGTTCAGCACAGTTCAATTGACTATTTAAGTGTTAAGCTGAAGCTAGAAGATCTTAATTGGGATCATTCATTCGTTCGTGAGTTTCCTGGCGATCCACTTACCGATATCAATTCTCGCGAGGTTATATTCGTCATTTCGTAATATTCGTATTCACAGTTTACGATTTGTAACTAATTGTTCAATTTTCAATTATTAATACAATTAGGGCTTAAGTCTATGAATTTAACTGCTATTACTATATAGATGTGAAATTAGGGCAAAAGTAACAATTAGAATGATGAATACAGTTGTTTTAGACTGCTTTAATGCATCTTAAATAGGTTAGATGTTCACGAAATGTGTTTCCGCTTCTCGTGACACAAACTATGCTTCCTTACGGTGGTTTTTAAAGCGTAGAGTAATGATATTTTCCTATCTGTTATACTTTCAGGTACTTCATGCTTGTTATTCGAGAGTATCTCCATCTGCTGAAGTGGAAAACCCTCAACTGGTCGTGTGGTCTGAGTCTGTTGCCGATATACTTGATTTGGATCCTAAAGAGTGAGTTTGTACTTTAATCATTATATATTAAGTTATCAACTTAACTTATGATATTGTATATCTTCTTATGTTTACGTGTCATATTTTTGCAGATTTGAAAGACCTGATTTTCCATATCTGTTTTCAGGCGCGTCTCCTTTAAAAGGAGGGTGAGTAACATTTCTAATCGTTTTTTTCGTTAACTCGTTTATCTCTATAAATGCTGATGGCATCAATTACTTGTGACTTAAGGTTGTCTTATGCTCAATGTTATGGTGGGCATCAATTTGGAGTTTGGGCTGATCAGTTAGGTGATGGTCGAGCCATCACACTCGGTGAGGTTTTGAACTCCAAGTCCGAAAGGTGGGAGATTCAGTTAAAGGGTGCGGGCAAGACTCCATATAGTCGGTTCGCTGACGGTTTAGCGGTTTTACGAAGCAGCATTCGCGAATTTCTTTGCAGTGAAGCCATGCACAGTCTTGGAATCCCAACCACGCGTGCACTTAGCCTTGTACTTGCTGGAAAGTTAGTGAGCCGCGACATGTTTTATGAGTAAGTTTTTACAAATTAGGGAACTTTTTTTTGTTTAAGCTGAGTTAAAAAGTTATTATTTGCATAAATTACAGTCTCGTTCTTTAGGAATTTGGCAAGTTTTATCCTTAGCTAGGGAAATAACAGCAATCACCCTTTATGTTTTAAAACGTTTGCATGTTTCGTCCTTTCCACTAACGGATGTTATTTTTTTTCTTTAAATCTAGTCATGTGCAAGGCTACAAATGAACCGACTATGAACCGTTCAGCTGGAAGTTTGTTTATTTAAACGAATGAACATGAACAAAAGTTTTTGTTCATTTACTTAAATGAATGAAACATGAACACATGTCTCTTTCGTTTATTTATGTTTGTGAACGTTCGTTTACGTTCGCTCATTTAAATTCCTTTATGTTTGTTTGTTTGTTTGTATTCACTTATGTTCTTTACTTATCTTTGATTAAGTTTGTTTCTTTACATTCATTAATATATTCATTTAAAGTTTAGGTCCGTTACAATTTAGTCTAGTGTTAATAACATTTTAGGCCCAACACATTGCTATTCACATTTACTTTTTTTACTGGTTTTAGCTTAGTCATGTTCGTTTATCTATGTTCAGTTATATTTGTTCCTTTACTCTTAATTTTCTAAGCAACCTATGCAAAACGTTTCAGTGGGAATCCAAAAGACGAGCCGGGTGCTATCGTGTGCCGTGTCGCGCAATCGTTTCTTCGTTTTGGGTCATTTCAAATACATGCCAAAAGAGGAAAAGAGGATCTTGAAATCGTGAAAACTTTGGCTGATTACACCATTAAACATCACTTTCCTCATTTAGAAAGTATGAACAAAAGTGACAGTTTATCTTTCTCAACCGGTGAAGGAAACAATGACGTTGTAGATCTTACTTCCAATAAGTATGCAGGTGAATATTTTAACTATTTTTACAATCTAACATGGACTTTTATTTACTATATTTTGAATAATTTGGTTTTAAATTTAAATTCATATCAGCTTGGTTGGTGGAAGTTGCTGAGCGTACGGCTACTTTAATTGCAAAATGGCAAGGTGTAGGTTTCACACACGGTGTGTTAAATACCGACAACATGAGCGTATTAGGGCTCACGATCGATTATGGCCCATTTGGGTTTCTTGATGCGTTTGACCCAACTTTCACACCAAACACAACTGATTTACCGGGAAGACGGTATTGTTTTGCAGAACAACCCGATATCGGGTCGTGGAATATAGGCCAGTTTGGATTGGCTCTTTCAACCGCCCAACTAATTAATAAAAACGAGCTTAATTATGCGTTAGAAAGGTATATAGAAACACATATAAATTTTATAAATTCTTCATTATTGTTGCTGTTGTTGTTACACTTAAGTTTTATGACTTATTGCAGATATGGTAGTAAGTTTATGGATGAGTATCAGGCTATAATGACAAAGAAATTAGGTATACAAAGGTATACTAAAGAGTTGATTGGTGAGCTGTTGAACAACATGGCGGTCGACAAAGTTGACTACACAAACTTCTTTAGATTATTATCCAACATTAAGGCGGATTCTGATGTTCCTGATAAAGAATTGCTAGTTCCACTCAAGGCTGCTTTGTTGGATATTGGCAAAGAGCGAAAGGGGGCGTGGACTGGTTGGGTGAAACGTTACAAAGCTGAGGTGGCGTGATTTCTTAACTTTTTTCAATATTAACATTTTAGCTTGTTTCCGTCATAGGGCAATAATTGGCTGGTTGGGTAATGAGTCAAAATGGGATGACTTTTTATTTTGGAAAAATCTACTTTTAATTGTTTTCTTTCTAAAACAATCGACTCTCGGTTTCTTTTTGTTGGGTTGGTGTTGCCGAAAATGGAGATCTTGACATTCGTGCCCAGTTTACTACTTTATGCGCTCTAAGTTTACAATCTATTTAAACGATATTTTTTTGGAAGATTGCATGTTTTTATTCGAGAGAAAATACTATATTACTTAAGGTTTCTGGAACTGGGTACATTATCGATCGGGTTAGGTCTATTTGAACTGCTTCTGCTTGAACCAGCCGGCTATCGGTTGAAACATCAAACCGGACAGGGTCTTTGGACTGGATTTCACTTTTTTTATTTACAAAGTCTTATTTACAAATGCATTTACTACCTGAGGCTTTATATTTGTTTGCTTAATATTTTATTACATTGCAAATACACGCCGCGGAAGATAAAATATTTCAATATTTTGTTTCAAATTTATACACACACCCACACACACAAATCGTATCATATTTTCTATCAATGGTTTATGTTTTATAAAGTTTTACTTCTTACATATTAATGTCTATCTTATGTATGTAAACAATTACTAAACTCATTTGTTCATATGTTTTTTATTTATATTTATTTTAAACGTGTACCTACACATGTTTATGACTTCATCCGGTTTTTAAACGGTTCGACCAATTAACCATTGGCGGCCGGTTTGATAACAGGTCTTGTTATGTTTTTATAATAGCTCTTTATAGAAGAATAATATGACTTTTTAAAATAATTTGATTCACAAGGTTATGTCAAAACTGCCACCTCAGTTTTTATTGTCCCAAATGACAGTTTACTAGGTTGTTAGTAATGTTTCTTGCTGGTTTGTTGCAGCTATCTTCTACTGGAATATCCGATGAAGAAAGGAAAGTTTCAATGAATTCTGTGAATCCAAGGTACATTCTGAGGAACTATTTGTGCCAGAGTGCAATAGATATGGCTGAACAAGGTGATTTTGAAGAGGTGAGACGACTGTTAAAGGTGATGGAAAAGCCGTTTGATGACCAACCCGGCATGGAAAGGTATGCTCGGTTGCCACCTGCGTGGGCTTACCGTCCGGGTGTGTGCATGCTCTCGGGCTCCTCATGAGGGCTTTTGGTTTAAAATACAAATTATATGAAAGAGAGTAAACTGTGCATAATAGATGATGATTATGTACCAAAATGGTTTAGTTTTTTTTTTTTTGTTATAGTTATAAATGGTGATATTGGAGTTGGATAGTGTTTGCCTTGTGAGATTCATACCATCTTTGTTAAGATTTCTTATAGTAGAAAAAAAGATAAAAGCAAAGATTACATATTTGTGTCTCGATGACATTGAATCACTTGAGGCACAAATATGCGATTTTAGGTAACTGTTGGCTTCGTTTTTTTAGGATTTAGGCTTGACCGAAGGTTTATACTAGTTTAGGGTTTATGGTTTAGTTATAACATAGCGTTGCATTTGAGATCTTAACTGAAAACTTTGTGCTTTAATGTTGCTACTAAGGTTGTAAACTTGGGTTGTAGTTGAGGGTTTGGATGTCCAAAAATGTATGTTAACCATTTAAGATTATAAGTGAAAAGCCAATTTGGAAGGAATCAAAATATGCGAAGTGAAAGGTGTAAGTTTCCTACATCATTTTGGGTCAGCCTTAAAAGTTTGAGGGTACATGTGCTCCAAGTGAGTTCAAGTACTGTACGTCTACAAGGGTTTGATTTTGGTTTAATAAAGTCATACAATGAGTTACTGCTATAGAACTTGTTAACTTCAAACAAGTCGGCGCCTGCTAGTCGGCATCAGTAAGAGATTCTGGGATATGTTTTGAGGCTGATTCCAAATTCATAGATTCTTTCTGTTATGGGCTTCACTAGTAGATGTTGCAACACCTTTTTGATATCCATAGTACCGAAAGTTCAAGACCCGATTTCCCTCTCGGATTATAGATTTATAAACCTTTTAGCCTTAACCTCGTTGGATATGTCCAAATGATGGTAATTTGTTTTTTTGGTCCCTAATTGGAATTCTTGGAGTTTATGGCATAAAACTTTATGCAATTATGCTTCTGGTGGATTGTGTGTTGTCATGTTTGCTAGTTGGGCACTGTATTCTGATTAGAGGCGTATAAATCGGTTTCTGGGCCAAAATTGGTTAACTATTGTCCAACCTCTTTGGCTTGAAATCAGTTCGGGTTGAAACCAGTATTTGGAGGGAATTATTCGTACAGGAAGTGATTAGGGTTGGGTGAAGACCTTTTATTAAAAAAATAAATTAAATATATGTTTATTATGAACTAACACAAACTAACTAAATTTCACTATTTAATTAATATTTGAAAAAATATTTGAAAACTGTGACCTTGAAAAAAAATACTACTGATATGTTTTTATGTTTTTTTCGACGTTTTATATTTTACTCGTCGACTCGTTATTAAAGTCACATGTTTAGTCTTCATCCGTCGAATTCGAGCTGTTGTGTAGGTAATCATCAAATGCGGCTTCATTGTCGGTTTTTTATGCAGTAGTCCCCATCCAGATCGATATCATGACGTTTGTCACGTTTATGTGATGGACCACATTTAATTATGAGAAGACGTGCGATTTGTTCTTAATATCATTGCTTCTGCCGAGCATATCCGATGTCAAGGTGTTACCTCTTAACAATTATATAAAGCTAAGAAACTTAAATCATATGTCGAATTTCGTTCTAAACCCATTTTGAAAACTCTAATCAAAACCATATACAGTAAGGTAGAGAATAATTTGCAATGTTATAAAGTGGTCTTTAATAGGGAGCTGAAGATTTTGAAAGGATAATTAGATTAGACATTAGTAGAAGTAAAATTAAAGATATGTTATACTTCTTCCTTGTTGAAAGTTTAGGCATTTAATTACGTGTCACAAAATACTTTGTTAATTGACTCAATCATATAATATAAAAATCAATTATCTTTGTCTTTATAACTTGTTTGTTTCCCATGTTGCACATCATTCTATCAGTTTCCAATGGCCTTAATCTTATACTTCATTCTTTTAACCTTTCTCCAAACGACGTCAATTGTCGCGCAACAAAGGAACGGTACAGTACCGGTTGGCGCGTCCCTCACAGCAACAGACGACGCTGAACCATGGCTTTGCCTTTGGATTTAAACAAATTCAAGGAAAAGACCAATTTGTTTTATCCATATGGTATGCCAAGATATCAGACCAGGCCATCATCTGGTACCCTCAGACGAGTCCAACGGTTTCTAGAGGATCGAAAGTTGAGCTAATCAATGGACGTGGACTCGTACTCAAAGATCCTCAAGGCATAGAGGTGTGGAGTTCCTTATCCATCTCGGATATTGCATATGGTGTTATGAACGATACAGGTAACTTTGTGATTGTCGGCACCAATTCTAGCGACATCTGGGAAAGTTTTGATTATCCAGCAGATACCATGTTGCCTACTCAGGTTATGAACATAGGTGGAGTTATCAATTCAAAACTGAGCGAAACGAACTTCTCTAAAGGAAGGTTTCAGCTTCGGCTACTTCAAGATGGAAATCTTGTTCTTAATTCTCGAGATATTGTTTTTGATTTTCCTTATGCAGCTTACTATGAGAGTAGAACTAATGATTCCTCTAATTCGTCGAATTCTGGAAGCCAACTGATCTTTGATGCAACGGGTTACATGTACATACTGAGAAGAAATGGCCAAAGGTTTAATCTTACTCTAAGAAACACCTCACTTTCTTCTGAAGAATATTATCATCGAGCTACTCTAGATTCTGATGGGGTTTTAACTCTTTACGCCCACCCCAAGAATTCCACTAGCAATGAAAGCTGGGATAATATATGGTTTGAGCCAAATAATATATGTTCTCATCTTACTCGGATCACTCTAGATAGCAGGGCTTGTGGTTTTAACAACGTTTGTAACCTTGATACCGAGAGGCCAAACTGTGAATGTGCACAAGGGTTTTCGTTGCTTGATCCCAATGATCCAAATGGTGACTGCAAGCCTGATTTCACTCCAAGCTGTAATGAAAGTGAGTCAAACGAAGAATTTGATTTCATTGAGCTTACTAATGTAAATTGGCCGCAATCCGACTATAAGTACATCAGGTCAATTCGTGAACAGGATTGCAGAAATAGTTGCAAGGAAGATTGCTTCTGTGCTGTTGCGATCTATAATGATAACCAGTGTTGGAAAAAGCAGCTTGCACTCGTCAATGGAAGGAAGGGGCGTGGAGAAGTTAGCAAGGCTTACTGAAAGTTCGTAAAGGTTAACTTCCTCCTTATAACCCTACTATGTTTCCTAGAGAAAAAAAGGATCAGAAAACTTTGATTACCGTAATATCAGCCCTCTTAGGTATCTCCGTGTTTGTAAGCGTGGTGTTAATTGGTGTAATTTTTCTTGGTTTCTTCATGAACTACAAGAAGAATGGTAGAAATCAATATCCGAATAGTAAAGTTGTCAATACTAATATGCTTCATTTTACATATCAAGAGCTAGTTGAAGCAACTAATGTGTTTAGGGAAGAATTGGGAAAAGGGGCTTTTGGGATAGTTTATAAAGGTGTAATAGGGACAAACATTGTCGCGGTGAAGAAGTTGGATAGGGTTTTTGATGATGGCGAAAAGGAATTCCAGGCCGAGGTTAATGCTATCGCAAGGACTCACCACAAAAAATTAGTCCAACTTCTTGGCTATTGCGATGAAGGAGATCAACGGCTATTGGTTTATGAATACATGAGTAATGGTACGCTGGCGAGCTTTCTTTTTGGTGATGTCAGACCGAGCTGGAAGCAAAGGAGCAATATAGCACTTGGTATTGCAAAGGGACTCTCATACCTTCATGAAGAGTGTAGCACCCAAGTCATCCATTGCGACATCAAGCCTCAGAATATTCTTCTTGATGATCACTACAATGCTAAGATTTCCGACTTTGGCTTGGCAAAGCTTTTAAAGATGAATGAGAGTCGAACAAATACTGGAATAAGAGGAACAAAAGGTTATGTTGCTCCTGAGTGGTTTAGGAACACTCCTGTCACAATTAAGGTTGATGTCTATAGTTTTGGTGTCTTGTTATTGGAGATCATTTCTTGTCGTAAGAGTGTGAAGGAAGTTCAGAGTGGCGTTGAATTATATGGAGCGGTCTTGACTGATTGGGCATGGGACTGCTATCAAGAAAGGATTTTGGATGCATTTGTAGGGAACGATATGGAGGCCATAGATGATTACAAGAAGCTAACAACTTTCGTGAAGACGGGTCTTTGGTGTGTGCAAGAAAATCCGTCTCTGAGGCCAACCATGAGGAAGGTCACCCAGATGCTTGAAGGAGTTATCGAAGTTTCTGAACCTCCATTTCCATTTCCTTTCTCTGTTATCTCAAGCTGATCATTTATTATTTTTGGAATGCCCTGGTAGCGGTTTCTGTTTAGCGTTTTTAGAATAAAGTTGGGTCGTTATCGCATCTTCCTCCTTGAAATCTTATGCATTTGAAGGTCCATTTGTTTGTCGTTTAACAACTTTATTATCAAAATGCTGTAATGTTATGTTCATATGTTTTTCTTGCCTTCTTTGCACAAAGTTGTGTTTGTTTATGATTTTTGTGTTATCAAGTTATTTTATTTAATACAAGTTTATATAAAACCAAAACAAAGTTTGAATAAGTTTCGTCATGGGTTAGGATTTTGAGACTAATATGATTTCCGGCTTTAGTCAGGGGACAAGGGATCAACTGCCCCGAAAACAAATGATTTGGACACTTACTAGAATTATCCATCAAAGCCAACATACATATGTTTTTGTAGCAATTTTGTAAAAAAGGTTGTTGGAAAACGGTTGAAAACAATTTTCAAGCATGTGTTTTTCCGACACAACCTTTTTGTTGGAAAATTGTTAGAAAATGAGTTTTCCAACAAATTTCCTACGAAATCAGTCGTAGAAAATAGGCTCTTTTCTAGTAGTGATAGGCATCGGTTCGAGGCAACCTATTTACCTGTCAAATACTAATTTGTGAAATGTTGTTTCGTTTCAAAAAGTTGGTTGTGATTGTGCACTACCAATACAAATATAGTCGTTTGTCTATGTTTAGAGTTACACTTGGGAAGCGTATTAAGTCAATCTAATAACCAATGGTTCTAGCTTCTTAAATAATATACAAAAATTGTTTAGTCAATTTTATAGCCAATGATTGATCAACATTTCGAAATGATTTTTTAATGGGTAGATGAGAAATTTCAAAGGATAATAAGATTAGGAAAAGTACAACTAATAATGTGTTAATCTTCTGTTGAATCTTTAGTCATTTACTTGTTTGTTCCCGTGTTACACAACATTCTATCTGTTTCAAATGGCCTCAATTTTATATTATATTTTTTTAACCTTTCTCAAAACATTTTCAGTTGTCGCGCAACAAAGGAACGTACAGTTTGGCATCCATAAACAAATCCCATGCTTTCTAAAAGATCGAAAGTTGAGGTAATCAATACGCGTGGGGTCTTGCTCAGTGATCCTCAACAAGGCATAGAGGTGTAGAGTTCCATATCGATCCATCTCAGATGTTGCATATGTTGTTATGATCGAACGATACAGGTAACTTTGTGATTATTGTGACATCAAGCCTCAAAATGTACTTCTTGATAATTACTTTAATGCTAAGCTTTCCAACTTTGGATTGGCATATCTTTTCAGGATGAATGACAGTCAAAAATGTTAGGCGGCAATGCGGAAGCGACAACACACAATCTTGCACACACCATAATTTATGCATTAACACAGAAAATAATAACTGATTAAAGACACAAGAAGCTTATGTGGTTCGGTCCCATCGGGAAACTTAAATCCATGGGCTGCAACTAGGTTATTCATTAAGCTTAGACAAAATATTACACTTACATACAAGGTATATATAGAAATAAAATAAGTTTTAACAACTTGATGAAGAAGAAACAATAATGTGCCCAAACCCTTGTTCTCCTTGTTGCCAATTTCAGCCCAAACTCAAAACCAGCGTTTTGGGCCAAAGCTTTTACAAAACAATTATGGAATAAGAGGATCAAAAGTTTGTGTTTAGGAACAAAAGTTTTAATTTTAATGGTTTAGGAACACCACTATCAAAATTAAGGTTGATGATTATAGCTTTGGTGTCCTGCTACGTGCTGAAAGAGCGTGAAGGAAAATGAGAGTGGTGCTGAATATGCACCGATCTTGACGGATTGGGAATGCGACTGCTATCAAGAAATGATTTTGGATGGATTATAGAGAACGACATGGAGGCCATAGATGATCGATCACATGAAGCTAATAACTTTTATGATGGGTTTTAAGGCTAATTCTTCTATATAAACAATAAAGTTGTGCAAATAATAATTTATTTATTTATGTATTACACTATTTTCTTTTGTAAATAGTGAGATGATTTTACCAAACTAAAGTATATCTTCAAAATATAACTTAAAGCCTAGTAGACTTAGGGCATTAAACCTGGTAACGCACCCGACCTGGCGTATTGACCCGAAACCGGCCCCGCACTACCCGACTCATGGCTACAAACCAGGCAACTCCTAAGAGAAACCGTATCCTGACTAGACCCAGCCAAAAACCGATAAAGCCTGACCAATCCGGTTAAAAACCCGACTATATCCGTAACTGGTTCCTGCCTGACCTGATTTTGACCTGATTCTTGACTTTATTGACCAAACGTGGAATACTCTTCTTCTCACTTGGCATCTTGATCTTCTAGCTCTGGTACCTACTAGAAAATGAAGACCTTTTAAGCTTATACTATGGAGACGTCTTAAGGGTTCTAGAAAATGAGGGCCTTTTTGCTTTGGTACAACTCTATTAGAAATTGTGGGCCTTGGTAGAGAGGAACACTTAATTAAACTTTTATAAATACGATTTACATGTTAACCTGGTTACCTATTGATTTATTCTTTTTAACCTTTTTATTTTAGAACAACAACTCATTATAGTCAATGTTGTAGAACTCGTTCGATGCTAGTCAGACGATGGATAGAGAGTAGTGATTACTCGCCGACTAGTCAGTGAGATACCGGCTAACAATTAATTATTGATTAAATCGGCCCATAGACGTGGTTTTTACACCATGGTTATATGGTGTTCCATTAAGGATCTACTTCTCTAGATATTTTGATGAAAGTGTATTAATTAACCACTATCTAGACCATTCTTACTTATCTTTATAAATATAACATATCTAGATTTTTTTCCTACAATCTTTCAAAGACTTACCATAATTCCTTCAAAGACGTTTCCAGGTTTTCTCTTCCAAATTAACAATTTCATGACTTGGTGTAGACGATAATAGATACCAATATAGGCTGACCTAATTAAGTGCATGAAACAATAATGCCCCATCCTTAACTCAAGAATTTAGCAAAGTGGGGACCTTGAGTTGGAAATTTGGTATTTGAAATGGTCCAAGATCCTTGATTGGTCCAAGAGAATTAAGTGCATAAAATTCTCTTGATTGGTCTTAAAAAAAAAAGCAACGTAGGGACATAGAGTTGTGCTTCAACTTTATTATGTGGGACTTTGATGGGTTGTAAGTTTTTCAACATTATTTATTTATATTGCATTGAAAACATTGTTTAAGCACATATTTAAAGGGAGGACACGAAAGAAAAGGCCAAGGTTTTAGGCAATTAGAAATTTGAAATAAAGATCCTAGCTAAAGAATTGCTTTATTTCTTCGTGTGAAATATTCAAACATTGACCAGTCACAAAAGACTTTTGACTCCTGTATACTTTCAGATACACATCAGTAATGTTTAGGTATCTATATTTTATTATTCTAACCACTTTTCGAGCACATCCTAGCAGAACAAATGATGGTCTAGTACAAGGTAGTTCGTCGCTCACAACAATAAAAGAGAGCGAAGGGCAAACTCGGTGAGCCTCAAGCATCCACGTGCACAGATGATAAGAATTAAAAATTAAAATTCATAGTAATTACCTTCAGGTTGGGAGGATTTGAAGGTATTGGGTTCAAGTTTCACAGACGATAAGAATTAAAAAATAAAATTCGTTGTTCAAAAAAAAAGAAGAAGAAAAAGCAGCCGACAAACAATTTAGGAGGTTGCTATATATTATGTTAAGACACCATGCAGGATTCGTGAAACGAGATAAGCTAGGCTCCTCAATGTTTTGAAATGGTTTTTGATGGCTAAATGTGAACTTTGAAAGAATAATCAGATTTGTAAAAGTAAATTACGGAATTCTCTTCCTTGTTGACTGTTTATTCATGATTCAAAAGTCTCACCTGCTTTGTTGACTTATTGAATGCAATGGGCTTGGTCTATAAAACCTGTATTTTCCTTTGTTGCACATCATTCTAGCAATTCCCAATGGCCTTGATCTTATATTTCATTCTTTTAACCATTCTCCAAACACTTTCAGTTGTAGCGCAACAAAGGAACGGTTCAATACCACTCGGTGCATCCCTCATAGCAACAGAAGGTGCCGAACCATGGCTCTCACCTTCGGGTGAATTTTCCTTTGGGTTTAAACAAATTCAGGGAAAGGATATCTTTGTGTTATCCATATGGTATGCCAAGATACCTGACCAGACCATCATCTGGTATCCACAAGCAAATCCCATGGTTTCTAGAGGATCGAAAGTTGAGCTAATCAATGGGCGTGGGCTCATACTCAATGATCCTCAAGGTAGAGTGGTGTGGAGATCCTTTTCCAACTCAGATGTTGCATATGGTGTTATGAATGATACGGGCAACTTTGTGCTTTTTGATAGCAATTCTAGCAACATCTGGGAAAGTTTTAATTATCCGGCGGATACCTTGTTGCCTACTCAGGTTTTGGAATTAGGCGGAGTGATCAATTCGAAACTAAGCGAAACGAACTTCTCTAGAGGAAGGTTTCAGCTACAGCTGCTTCCGGGAGGGAATCTTGTTCTTAATTCTCGAGATATAGCTTTTGATTTACCTTATGCTGCTTACTATGACAGTAAAACTGACGATCCCTCTAACTCGTCGAATTCTGGCAGCCAGTTGATCTTCGATTCAACGGGTTACATGTACATACTGAGAAGAAATGGTCAAGTATCTGATCTTACTGTAAGAAACACTGCACTTTCTTCTGATGAATATTATTATAGAGCTACTCTGGATTCCGACGGGGTTTTAACTCTGTATACCCACCCAAGAAACAATGCAAGCTGGGATAATATATGGTTCGAGAGAGGAAACTTATGCTCTTATGTTGGTGGGTATGAAGATAGCAGGGCTTGTGGGTTTAACAATGTTTGTAACCTTGAAACCGATCGGCCAAATTGTGAATGTGCACAAGGGTTTTCCTTGCTTGATCCCAATGATCCAAATGGTGACTGCAAGCTTGATTTCACACCAAGTTGTGATGAAGGCGAGTCTAATGAAGACTTGGATTTCATTGAACTCACCAATGTTAATTGGTCTATGTCAGACTATATGCGCATCAGACCAATTGACGAACAGGGCTGCCGAAATAACTGCAAGGAAGATTGTTCTTGTACTGTTGCAATCTACAACGCTAACAATTGTTGGAAAAAGCAGCTTCCACTCTTCAATGGAAGGAAGGGGCGCAGAGAAATTAGCAAGGCATTGGTGAAATTTCGTAAAGGTGAACTGGCTCCTCGTATCCCCACTAGGTTTCCCGGAGAAAAGAAAGATCAGAAAACTCTGATTGCCATAATATCAGCCCTCTTAGGTATCTCCGTGTTTGTAAGCGTGGTGTTAATTGGTGTAATTTTTCTTGGTTTCTTCATGAACTACAAGAAGAATGGTAGAAATCAATATCCGAATAGTAAAGTTGTCAATACTAATATGCTTCATTTTACATATCAAGAGCTAGTTGAAGCAACTAGTGTGTTTAGGGAAGAACTGGGAAAAGGGGCTTTTGGGATAGTTTATAAAGGTGTAATAGGGACGAACATTGTCGCGGTGAAGAAGTTGGATAGGGTTTTTGATGATGGCGAAAAGGAATTCCAGGCCGAGGTTAATGCTATCGCAAGGACTCACCACAAAAAATTAGTCCAACTTCTTGGCTATTGCGATGAAGGAGATCAACGGCTATTGGTTTACGAGTATATGAGTAATGGTACGCTGGCGATCTTTCTTTTTGGTGATGTCAGACCGAGCTGGAAGCAAAGGAGCAATATAGCACTAGGCATTGCAAAGGGACTCTCATACCTTCATGAAGAGTGTAGCACCCAAGTCATCCATTGCGACATCAAGCCTCAGAATATTCTTCTTGATGATCACTACAATGCTAAGATTTCCGACTTTGGCTTGGCAAAGCTTTTGATGATGAACGAAAGTCGAACAAATACTGGAATAAGAGGAAAAAAAGGTTATGTTGCTCCTGAGTGGTTTAGGAACACTCCTGTCACAATTAAGGTTGATGTCTATAGTTTTGGTGTCTTGTTATTGGAGATGAAGGAAGTTCAGAGTGGTGTTGAATATGGAGAGATCTTGACGGATCGGGCATGGGACTGCTATCAAGAAAAGAATTTGGATGCATTTGTGGAGAACGATATGGAGGCCATAGATGATTAGAAGAAGCTAACAGCTTTTGTGAAGGTGGGTCTTTGGTGTGTGCAAGAAAACCCGTCTCAAAGACCAACCATGAGGAAGGTCATCCAGATGCTTGAAGGAGTTGTTGAAGTTTCTGAACCTCCATGCCCATTTCCTTTCTCAGTTATCTCTAGTTGATCCTTTCTCAGTTATCTCTAGTTGATCATTTAATGTTCATAGTTTATCCACGAATTTGTTATGATACATCATAATATGTTGTATTATTTCTAAACTTCTATGTATAAACTTGTGTTACATTTCGATTGTGACATCAGCAAGTGTAGTTGAAGTCAGGAAAATATGCACCTTTTGTTATAGCAAACTTCCATTGCTATTAAATTTGAGCAGGAAACAATCTGAAAACTAATTACTGTTAAAGACTTAATTTATGACGTTTTTGTGGCTGTCTATGGATAATTTTTTTTCAAGTAACTTTTCCTGGTTAATAAAACATTCAATCCATTTAACTCTTAAACGAGCTTATTAAAAGGGATAATATCCAGAACTGTCATTTTGTACAAAAAATAATCAAATACTAAAAGTGTCTATCAGAACTTGACAACTAAGCTCAATTACAATCTACCCGGAAATATTTTAACACTTTCTGAGCTAGATCTATTTGATTGGGGTGTGCTTGTGCAGAATGTTAAAGGCTTTGATCCTTGACAGAGATTTTCCGGAATTAGACGACACACTTTTTCTATATTTTTTCCTGTTTGCAAGGTTCATTTACACACATAATAGTTTCTGCTTTTATTTATTTTTCTGTTTGGATGAGATCGTTCTTGGTTTTTCTTTTTTGTCCTTGATCAATGTTGATTGCTTTTGATATTGTTCTAGATCGATGGCTCTTTTGCCACTTTGTAGGATCATTATTCATTAGGACTTTGGATCGATGATTATCAAATATTGATAAATGATTACTGCAGCGGAAGAAATATTAATATGAATAAAATGAAATTGGATAAAGAGATAAACACACTTTTTTTATAACACACACCACTTAATAATCATGTTTACAATATCTATTTATACTACACGGACTAAAGGTACAACTTTGTAGAATAGTAATACGTTTCAAGTTTGTTTCAGTTAAGTCACTCGAATATCACTGTGATGATTGGATACACGGCCCTTAATTAACATAATCAATAGAAATATATAGGACATAATATACTTAGAATACAAACTATACTAATAATAATACTTAGGCTAAGTTTAGATTACACAATTTTCTGTTGGTGAAAATCTCATTTTTTTACCGATTATTCGACAAACAACATGGAGAGTTCTTCACTAGATCCATTATTATCAGATCATCCAGCCACTCAATACAAGAAACCCCTTTATTTTGAACTTAGCAGAAACATATTTAACAAATGTTAGACAATTCAGATTGAAATACTATTTGGAACCCCCATACCAGTCACACCAGGTTCCGAAAAAGGCTTGAGAAGATTATACGGTACGACCCCGACTCCATTTCTATTCTTCCTGGTCTCATCAGCATTCCTAGCATCAATAATTCCTTCCAACTCCTTCAACCTCCCTGCAAATACTTCATAAGCAGCTTTTATCTCCGGATTTGCCTCAAAAGTTGGCTCTATTTTCACCCCGATATATTCCTCATCTGGAGAATGATTAGATAACACATCCAAAACCGCCATAATTTGTGAGGCTTGAATCTGAGAAGGAAATGCAGACAACAGTTCATCTTCAGGCCTTCGTTTAAAGGCTTCCCATTCGTCATCAGTCGGATCTTCACATGGCATCTTGACTCGGGCTATGGTGGCCCAGTTAGGAATGTAACCCGCATAGTCATATTGCCCGAAGTTGACCGCTGCATGGTGGCCTGATGCTACCCATATTATTATTGTGAGAATCCCAATAAGGTCTTTTGGAGTTTCTAGAACAGGCCACCATGGTTCGTCTTTCTTGTTGGCGTGACCCTTTGTTCGAATCTCGGTCCACCACGCTTGAAGCTCGTCATCAGATTTTACAAGATCGTCTTCTGGGTAGTAATGGTTAACGTAATCGGTTACCCAATATTTGATGATATCCCATAGTACTAAACCGTCATTTGCATAAGGGTAGTCTTCTATAGATAGCTTCAAACCATGTGGCGAATCCGGATCTTCGACAGCCATGCCCCTTGGGATTAGAAAGTTCAGGCAAATTAGTTGATTAAGCTAATATAACTTGTAGTTTACAATTATATATTCTATACAAGTTAAGTTGTCTCATTGTATTTGCAACAATATGCATAAGTTAATAGTTAAAAATGTATAGCCTAAATTATTTAATTAAAAGATTAGAACCGGAACTTATTATTTAGTTTTAGTGTAATAAATACAAAATTGAACCTATTATTTATGAACTACATTTACCTAGCAATAAGGTCCGCTGGCAATGCTTCATGGTCAAAACGCCATACTTGACCGTATACAGCTGAACTCATCTCAATAGCATACTTCCCTGGTGAAAAGCACGATTCGATAATTCCACCAGAATTAATGAGTGCTTCCCTGGCCAAAGCATTAATCTCCATAGTATACCGCAAATGAGGGTGTAAGAGATTATATATTGGGTGCATTCTACTAAGCTGACGGTTGGTTGCAATTATATATGGCTCGGTGCAGCAGTGCGTTCTCAACCTGACAACGGTTTTATCTCAAATTTTAACATTTAGTTCAAAATAATTGAATCCCGGTCGTATAAAGGGTGGGTTCTATGTTACCAGTGACTAACGAGTTGATGGTAGCCACTATCATGAGCAAGAACATGCACCTTAGCAAGTTTCCATAGCCACATACCGGTTGCATCCCAACATGGAGTGAATACTCGTTTCCATTGAGGTTTGTCATCGCTAGGTGGGCGAACCAACTCGATGGCTAATGGCCTCAATGTTCCAGTTGGCAAAAGGTACAAAAGAGTTCTCGATCCGTATAAAGTTGTTTTGTAATTCTTTTGGGATCTAACTTTGTTGACGTAAGGCAGAAAGATGTCATGATAATCTAGCACATAAAGTTTCTTGTTCTCTATTGCCTGCATATGATTTTGAACTCCATGCTTAACTTATGTACAAGTTCACTTTTTAAGTATGGGTTCATTGATAAACACTTCTCTTGTTAATTGTTCTTACAAAAATTTAATGTGCCTGTCGATTATGATGACAAAAATAATATCGTAAAGATAATAATCTAACACTTTCAACCCGCTTAATTACCATTCCCCTTAGTTTTCTTATACCTCCTCAAGAGTGCAAAAGCCTCTAATCTGTCTCTCAACAATCTCTTTGGTAATTGCTGATTCAGGGGGGCCATACACCACTGGGTCCAGCTTACTTATGAGTGGCCATTCCTGCACATATACACATTTTTAGCATATACTTTTCTATAAATTCATTTCTTGCTAGTCGAATACTCGTTGGCGCATATCTTATTAAACACACACAGACCAAGACTCTTTTCTCTTTACTAAAACTCACCAACTGGACTTAGTATTTAAGCCTAACTAATACTGAATCTACTATGACTCTTATATTAGTTAAAACCAATAAACAAACCCACACACATTAAACAATTAAATCAAACTTCAAACTAACTTTAACCTGATCCTGAAACTCATTTATCTTGTCCCATTTCACATGTGAACATTAATCAAGTTAACTCGAATAATCTCCACCTTAATCCTGCTTCTTGATCACATCAATGCCGACTTCTTGAACCAAATTCACCATTTTTTCTTTTGCTCCAATTTAGGACACCCAGGTGCATAATGACCATATTCTTGACACCCATAACATATAATGTATCTTTTGTCCTCGTACGCACCCTCATTCACTTCAATCTTCATCAAGTTGGAAATGCCATCCTTGACCTCTACCAAATTCGTGTTCTCTTCCTAGACACAATCACGATTATCTTGAATGGAACGCCCTCGTCCATACTGCTCTTGGCCGGGCTCATCATATCCCGAGCTGTCTTTCCCGTTCTCTTTTCACACAGTAGTTTTCCTTGACCTATGTTGTCAGTCCTATCTTGTACTTTAGTGTGTTTTTCATACGCTTTTCATCAAGGATGACTTTTCGACCGACTAGATATGCGACATTGATTCTAGATCCAAACATTGCTCTATAGCGGTGACTATTCGTATATTTGCACATACTTACCTAGTAACCGAATTCTGACACTTCCTCGCCAATACCTTGTCTTATAAGGTCAATCCAAGGCTCTTAAATTTCACCACAATTGCAGCTTGCCCCAAAATTTATCAACTGTCTCATTCTCTTTTGACTTTAACATCTCTGGCTGGTTTCATAAAGTTTATAAGGTAGTCTTTTGAACTCGGTTGACTCCAAGTTATTGCACTCGAATAACATCCCACACATCTTTAGCGTATTTATATTTTGCAACTTGTAATGATAAATACACATAAACCATATAAATGATAAGCCAGAAAAACGGGTTTGGGTAAACCACGGCTTTTTTCTCTAGATTGAAATTTACCAACTCGATAAAACACTATTAAACAGGAGTTGTTATTTAAACAAAACTAATACTACACCTACTATGACTCTTACACTAATTAAACCCAACAAACAAATCCAAGCACATAACTCAAACGAATAAACTAGACAATTAAATCGAGTTTCAAACTAAATTTAACCTTTTTCCTCAAACTCATTATCTCAACCCGTTTCACATGTGAAATCAGGATTATCTCCAATATTCGAAATTAGTTACGGAATCAATAACGGACAAGTGGAACGTTGTTTTTCTTTTTTATTGTTTTATAAAAGGTTATAGTAGACAAGTTTTGTTAATTAAGGGAATGTTCTGTCAATTTGTTGGAGAATGATGCTGCATACCGTGACCAAGGTTATACTTAAAGGATTAAGACCAGCAACGGTTTGGCGACCAAATTCTTGATCCCTAATCCACGCGAACTTATCTCCTGCGGATCAACAAACATAAAATCGCTTAAACTGACAAACGAAATTTTTGTTGTGTCTTAAGAAGGTAAAAGTTGTGTTGTTACTATCAATCATTTCAGGAGTCTCAAAAAGCAAGACGTTATTTCGGGCATCATCTAAAGACTTTAAAAGTCTTGGCAGAATATTCCCAAGAAATCCATTTCCGTCTAACTGTGGCAAATTAACTCCCTCGTTGAACAGAGACTCGATGGCTGTAAAGTATGGGAACCCAAGATCTTTATCAATGATAGTTGTTTCCAGTGAAGGTATGACCGCCTTCAGCACTGAAGCTACAGTCTTGGCATTAAAAGTTAGGTTCTTTACTTCTGCAAAAGCTTCATCCCTTGGCACATAAACATCACTGCTTCTTGACTCGGATAATGGATCTGCATTTGCAATTCTATTTAATAATGAGACCATACCTAGACCATAACCATTTGTATATAAATTCCCGAAATGTATTTCGTATAATTGAAAAACGATAGAAATTTTGGTGAGGGATGATATAAAATAATCGACTGGGATGAAAATTTGAATTGTATTTAATTTCTACACTATCAAACATTTAGATTACAAAATATCTACATTTTCTCCAAGAGGATACTTTACTTTGGCGTGCAATTTCGAATCCAAATTTGTTCTTAAAATTTATTATTGACAGGAAAGATGATGGTTGATCCAGAGCACCCTTCTATTACGGCGTGTGTGCAGTTAACTAGTACGAGCGCTCACTTCATGATCATTAATACCTTCTAACCCGCTTTAGAGCTTAATCTAATATCATTCGGTATTATACAAATCTCAACTATATAAAATGGTTGAGGCCTTGAGGGCCTTACTCTATACTAACCAACAGTGGCGAAGCTTGGACTGAGGCACCGGAGGGGGGGGGCTCAAATTTTCGGCCGAAAAAGGCTAAATTTACACTACGTATAAAAAAGTTTCGGCTGAAAACGAGTAAATTTACACTACTGTGTAAAAAAACAGGGGGCCGGGGCCACCCCAGGACTCAATGAAACTTCGCCACTGCCAACCAATAACTTTGTGGAAAATGATCACCAGAAGAAAAAATCGAATTCATTTAATCTAAATGTTTGGTATAGAAAGGAATTGGAAGTGGAGTTGGTTCCACACTTCCACCCAAAAGTGTGTTTAGATGGTGAAAAAATGAAATCAAAATTTAAATTTATTGCAATGTATTCATTCAATCATTGAATTTTGATATTTCATTGCTCATAAGATGGAACCTGCATCCTTAACTTCCCGAGGAATTCAAGAGTGTTTTCAAGAGAAACAATTAAATACCAGATTTAGAGCGAGCTCGACCACTTTTGCATCGCCTTGGGTAAGGGTGGTCTTTGGTGCCGAGCACTGGGCGTTCCAAATCTGGATCCTTGTCTGGATCACCAAGGTCATTATACACATCATAATCGTAAATTCTATCTTTCTTTTCCCGTGGAACAACGGTAACATTGTCACCTCGAATACTTGCTAGTTCCTTCTCTCTAAGAGGCTTGTGACCACTTGGCGTCTCTGATGGTAGGCACGATACCTGCACAATGTACAAAGGCGTAAACACAGACACATCATCACAGTTAATGTTGGACAAGCCATAAAAACATAAAAGAAATCATCGTATAAACTAGACTAATACTGATTTTGACATGTTTGTTGCTACAACGTTAATAGTCATATAAAAACTATGGGCCTTTTTGTATAACCCGTTAGGGCCTACGGGCCTTTATATTTTGACTCGCACAGGGCACTTGAATCCTCAGAACTGGCCCTGCTCCAATATATATGTACTTGAATGTAAAATAAAATGTTATTACTACCGGTTAAACACTTAAGTAGTTAAACATTAATATTAGTCAGTTTAGGCAAAAAAAAATCAAGTGATTAACTTAACACTTTGACGATGAGAATATGCAAATCACTTGTGCATTTATAATTAAAATAAATACCACTCGATAAACATTAGAACTTATTATCATAACATGTAATATATCGAACAGACGTTAACCTTATCAACAAAGAAGATTCGTTTCTCCGGGTTATCAAACTTGGAATGAACCCAAGAATTGCAAGAGACGGAAATGGGGCCGGCAGGGGATCCTTCAATCAAAACAGAGTCAACAAATACCTCTTTGTGATGTTCGTTTTCGATCAAAATTGCGCCGATTGAACCAAAATCAGCTGGTACTTCAAATTCTGCTAAATATGTTATATGGTTTGCCTTTTGGCCAGTTTGGTGTGCATAATCTTTTATTGTGTCCTTCGTTATTCCCGTATCTTCAAAAGTCAAAATTTACCAGTGAGTATAAATGAAAAAAGATAATATGTCTTCGAAACCTATATTAGAAACAAATTATATAATTAATTGTTTGTAATCGATGAAGAAGGTCATCTTATATCCTGAAGTTTTATTATACATTTTTACGCATGACGATGAACAAAAGTGTATTGCATGGTATAATTTGCCTTTTTGATACACAGTCTTTGAGATGTAATAATAGATAGTAATGAATAAAACAACTAAAAGACTAAAGCTGTTTATATCATAAAGAGTAAGGAAAATGTTTATATTAATCAATCGTACCCTAGTAAAGTCCCACTAATAATAAGGCTATTAGTAGGGTCCGTGAAGGATGAGATGTATGCAAACCTGACATCTTTCCTAAAGGATAAAGAGGTTGCATCCGTTGAAACCTACAGCTCGAAATTTAACAAATTTAATTCTTAGTTTGTCGAAGGTCTTAAAGTTTTAGATCAACAAAGCCTACATGAATAAGTTGTGTATCTATTTATCATATTATATATGTTATGCGAAAAGAAGATTATTCACAAGGAAAAACTAGATGTCTACATTTGTCACACCTCAAATATATATGGTTTTGAATAATTGTAAAAGGATTTGAAAGTTTGAAGTATTTATATCCGTATGTATGAGAAAATAATGAAAACCATGAAACATGCGAGGTTCTGCTCCAATAATAATAAAAATAACAATCATAATATTAATAATAATAACAAATTTGATGATAACTAATAAATGTTTATATTAACTTGCAACTTCTTTTTGGAATGATGGCTCTCTAACACTATCCTCCGTATAAATAAGATCATGTACGTTTTCGGTAATTTTTGGTGACAAAAGCCTTCCTGTTGATCCGTGTGATGAGAGGTGGAGCAGGGATAATTTGGTCGCGGTGGAGTTTGCTGACTTGAGGTTTCAGCATGTTTAATTTGTGTAGTATGTGACTACATAATGTACTATGAACATGCTTTTCTTTATATGAAAGAGCTAGCTAGGGATTGAAATTATAAAAAGAAAAAGTTTACAAAAATTGTTTTAGTACTACCAATTTTTATAAAAACTAGACCATTAGACGTGAGTTCGAGTCCGGGTCTAAGGATACTATTGAAAGAATGGGTCACATTCAATATATGGTTATCTTAATAAATAGTTATGAACTTGGCTACAACTCTTTGCATGTCTCATCTCATTATATCAACAGACTGTTCATAATAATCTTAGATGTTAAACGCGCTAAAAATGAGCACAGTAGATGTAAACTAACGAGTACATAAAACTTATTTCACATTGAGATAACATAACTGTTAGGTCAAATCTAATAAATAGCTTCAATAAGCCCTATTGATCTAACATGCTCCTCATGTTTTACTTGTGTCATGGGCATGGCAAACGCGTCTACTAGGTTTTTATTTGTGTGAACCTTGCCGATGATTACATCTCCCCGTTCTAGTATCTCCCGTATATAGTGGACAACTCTGAGGATATGCATGATGTTTTGAATTACATTGCTTCTTTTGCTGAGAAATAACGCTAGTGTTGTCATAGAAGATCTCAATCGGTCTCTAATTAATACTCGGTATATCACCTCAACATCATCAGTGAATTTCTTCATCCAAGTTGTTCCATCTGATGCGTAAGAAGCTACAACGTATTTAGACGTGGTGGTTGGTTGAACAATTACGTTCTGATTACAACTCTTCCAAGTGATTTCACCACCATTAAGTGTGAAAACGTATCCTTTTTATAATTGAGAGTCAACTCGATAGTCTAGAAGCTAGCGTTAGTATAACACTTATAAACTTAAAAACAGAGAGGAGCCCTCTCGAAAGTGTTCAGTTCACTACTTTCATCTATAATTTTATAAATAAGAGTACCGTTTTAAATTATCAAAATAAAAACATTCAACAAAGACATTTAATGATTTAAATATCTTCATTAGAACCATGTGCAAACAGGAAACTTATCCTCGGCTCGAGTCAAATACTATGTACTATGTAGTACAGGCTTCACATGCGTGTTGGGCAAAAGTTAGGTTTCTGATCAAGACACTAGTACTTGGTATCCAATTATTAAAGCAAACTTCCAAAATACAATATCAGCTTTTAAATTCATGATATGACTACATAAGATTTTTTAACAGTAGAAATAAATATGCAAGGCCCCCACAAACCCGGCCCAATATAGTGCATCCCCATGGCTGCCTTTGAGATATACCGTATACGGGCCCATATTTTCTAAGTCTCATGGGCTTCAACCCAAGCCTTTGGCCCTAACTCTTTTCTCACTTTGGGATTGGGATTACTAATTCATGCCGGCTAGAGGTGAAAAAAAACCCGTATCCGGAACCGGACCTGAAAAAATACCCGGAATCGGTTTTTTTATACCCGGGAATTCTATACCCGAAACCGGAACCGACCCTACCTGTAGGGTATGGATAGGATATGCATTTTGAGGTCAATACCCGTACCCGGAACCGTACCCGATCAGTACCCGTAAATACCCAGACCCGGTCATACCCTATACCCGATACCCGGTTATACCCGATACCCGATACCAATTTTCTAATACCCGAAATAATACATGAGTTTTTATAGTATATTTTTATGTATACTTCACAACTTTTATCTTTAAGTTTTTATAAAATGCACAATACTAAGTAAATAATTTGTAATTAAGTGGATTTACGGTTTTTGTAATATAGTTTAATTATTTTTATACATTATAAAGCAAATTTAAATTTTAAACAAATTAAAAAATGTATAAAAAAATTACAAATTCAAAACCGGGTATTAATACCCGGTCGTACCCGGTTCCAATACCCGAACCCGATCATACCCTACCTGGGTACATAGGGTTGGGTTTTTCTCCTCAATACCCTACCCGAACCCTACCCGATTTCTCTCAATACCCGATTTTCCAATACCCGATCATACTCGAAACCGGTTCCATACCCGAACCTGAGTATTAGAAAAAACCCAATTTGTGCACCTCTAATGCCGGCTCTCTTCTCCTCCCTGTAGTTATGCTCTATTCCGAGTAAAGATCCGTCCGATTTTGATTTGCACATATAGTACAAATGCTCCCATTACCACCTCTTTTTGTTATCCCTCCCTTTTTTGATGCATTCCGTAAAAAAAGTTGACGGATTGATGCATATTATTCATTTGATTAACAAAATAGTTTGAAAAAATCTTTCTCGGTAGGACATGTATCTCTAATACTATGGATTTCATAAATGAAGTAGTTGATGGTAGTTAATGGTGGGGTTATCATTATCCTTTTGTAGTGACGAAACGCGACATAAAGACTCCTTATTTCTATTTATTCATTCATTCTTATTGATGAAATTTTATTTTACAGAATAAACCTAAACTAAAAATGAACTAAATTCTAAATAAATATAATGAAATTTCATTTTATAGAATAAACCTAAACTAAAAATGAACTAACTTTTAAATAAATATAAAGCCAAATTGATTGAAGTATTAAGAATAATGAGATGAGTTAGATAAATATAAAGATCTTTCTATTCTATATATCAAAAGAAAAGAACTCTTTTCATGAGATAGTTGGATCTATCTAGTTAGTTACACCACGTCCCTTTTGATCATCCTTAACCGTCGGGCAACGTGTAGGAGAATTTCTATGTAAAATAAGTTTTTAAATGTTAAAAAAATACATTTTTAGATATTAAAAGATACCTTTTTAAAAATAATGATTTTTACAAGGTAAATATGTGGCAATGTTTGTGATTTTCTCAAAAAGTATGATAAGTTAGTATAACTGGTGGTGGGTTTAAAAATATTTTTCATGGGGGGGGGGGGTGGGGGGGGGGGGGGGAAATCCATAGGGGTCGTTTGCTTATTACTATATAATAATACTTTTTTCCAGGTCTGGGTCGTATCGGATCGGATCGGATCGGATCGGTTCATAACGTGTATAATTTTTCAAACCACAATCTCTATTCCCACTTAAATAAATTAAAACAATAAATTAAACCATGAAATGCATGATTCACTCTATAAGTTACCTAAAGTTGGAAGTCTGTCCATAATTCGACCGGCAAAGTGGACGCTGTCATGGTAAGATTTTTTTATTTTAATAAGGTCTAAACTACTAAAATCATGGGCTAACGCTTAAGGTAAACGGCCTAAGCTAATGAACATTGGTCTAGTAATTTTTAAATCAGTTTAGGGCATAAGTCACAATGGTTTTAACATCTGGATATTGCTAATTAGGTTGATAGTTAGTGTTTATATTAAAACTATATTTAAAGTTTTAATTTTTCTAATTTGTTTTTTCTTAAGGGTGGGTTTTAAATTTCATGATGGTCAATTTCAAAAGTGTATGAGAGGTGATTGAAAAAAATTAAGAGCGCTCAGAATATTCACGTATCTATATCTGATATCTCTCTCCATATATCTCTACAATATATAATGGAGGAGTCAATGACCTCTTAAATGTTAAGAGGTACAAATTGTATTACATAAAATACAATAGTTGATGCATGTCTTAAAGTAGTTAAGGGGACATCATGGTCTTTTGACACAATCATATTACACGATGAAAATAACTTACATTAATAACCCTCAACTTTAGTTAAGTATTTGTAAATGTAAGTAATAGTTTCAACTTTGGTCCCCAATCTTTACCTATATACTTGACAATTTTATTTATTTTTTTATTTACTTATATATCTTTAAATATATTATGATTTAAAAAAAAACGAAATTTACTGTTACAACGTGCTTATTTTTGTCAACGTTTAGACATAAAAATTGTTCAATACTGACATATTAAGTAAAAATACAAGTTATCAATATATTAATGTACAACTTCCATTATGATAATAATAATAATAAGAGGAAACATAGACACGGTTGATTTAAAAAATGTTATAGCCACCAAAATGAATGTGCATTTATGTATATTATATAGTAAGAGTAATTGAGAAATTATGCCATACAAAATTAAAGAAAGCAGGAAGTGTTGATAGTCAAATTCGGATCACCTGGAAGCAAGCCCCACGTCTTTACCCCGGAAGATCATGGTATTCATGAATAGTAACCCATTCTCACATAAAAGTTGGCATTTTGTTACATTATAAAGTGTGCAGTGGAAAATTAAGAAAATAGAGTTTATGAACAATAATGTTTAGCTTTTTATGAAGTACATGATTATTAAACCCTATAATTCAGTATTAACATTTGAAGTTTGAGAGATTATTATAATAGTATATTAATTATATCAGTATGTTTTATACATTAAATTTATTATTTAAATTTTGCTATATTATGACTAAGGTGCCGTTTGTTTTTTGCTTAAAACTATGTAATGTGCTTATGTCTGCGGGTGCGCATATATAAGCCTTTAAACACAGTTTGTTTTTTTTATTTTTTTTAAAGACCTGAAAAGTGTTTTTATGGTGTTAAACAATAAGTTAATATCCAATTTTTTCACACCCTACCAACACCCACTATCAACCACCACCCACTGTCCGCCATCACCACCACCTACCACCCATCGTCCGCCACCAGCCCACCACCATCGTCCATCAACACCACCACCCACCGTCGGCAACCACCATCGTCTACAACCACCACCACTACTGACACCACCATCGTCGACCACCACTACCGTCTACCACCACCATCGTCTTCCACCAATCGTCCACCAACACCATCCATCATCGTCCACCAACCACTACCACAGTTCGTACATCACCACCAATTATTTTTGTAGCCTACAGATGTTAGAAAAACAAGCAATCCACTTCTTACAATCTACGGAGGTGTGGTTCGCATATTCTTCTACAGATGTGATCCACAGACTACAGACATTTAACTTCTAAAGAAACAAATTGCACCTAAATAAAATATACCAATCCAACCACAAAAATAATTATATGTTGAAAAGTCTCTTGTAAATATGAAGTCAAAAGTAAATAAAAGTACATCATCATCCATAAAACTGGTGGGGGAGGTCACACGTGTTATAATGCGTAAGATTATTCGTAAAGGGGGTGACAAAGGGAGGTTTTGGGTGAATTTGGGCTTCAACACCGCGCCAAGCAATATTGGGGCGATAAGTGAGGGGGAGGGGGGCTTTTGGACCGCAACATCACTACATCCAAAAAATGAAAATCGTCTCTATGCTAATGTGGCATCACGTGTCAAAATCCCCTACCTCTCATTTTGTAGCTCTTCACTACACATAACCTAAGAAAGAAGGTGGTTGGGTGAGTATTTAATGGACTTCATCATGCACTAAAGTTAGTGTGCATTTCATGAATAGTTGCTTTGGTGAGTATAGTAAAATTTGGTTTTTAAGATATATATATAATTAATTACATATTTTAAAACGAATTGGTAAAACGTGTAACCCAACCTTAATACGCGTTGAACCTGGGTCCCGCATGAGTAATCATCGTAAGTTAAACACGGGGTTTCAATGACGCATGTTTAATGTTGGTTTCATGCATTATGGTGTTGGTTATCATGTGTGTTAAATCCTTACACATGTACTAGCTCTACACGAGTTGCGTGTTAGATATCGAGTTGCATGCTTACGGACATTGGTTATGTGTTCGTGAAGGGGTTGCGCGTGTATTAGCATTGTAACACGTCTGATGTGATTGGCTCGACTCGATTTTAATTTGGAGCCTAGCAAAGCCAGCTTGGAATAAAGTTCAAGTCGAGTTCGAGCAAGACTTGGGTCGGCTCAGCTTGACATATTAACAACCTTTAAGTGTCATTTCTCGCTGCATCGCGCGGGCAAACTACTAGTGTAATAATAAAAATAAATCATCTATGAAACCGTTTATATTCATGTCAATGATATCATCAACTTTTTGTGGTTGCCCTATCCATGTGATGCTATGGTAAAGATGTTAAAAAAAATAAAAAAAAATCAACTCTATATATGCGGTTCACGTCAATCACGTCTTTTTTGGCGTTTTCACAATTAATGCTTAAACTGTTTTACAGTGTATGACTGTATGAAGAGCCTGTAGCAAAAAAGTGTGTTTTTCATAAACAAACAAATAAAAAATAATGAAGTGGTCCAATTTATTATCTTTAGGACAAAACTCCATTCACGGAAAATTCAGTACTTTGTTTTTTCTAATACATTTCTGTCACCTGTTTAATAAATAAACAAAAAAACAACAATAATTCAGTACTCGGTTTTCTTCCCATGAAATCAACTATCTGGACCACCAAAAGATATTGTCATTTTCTAAGATAGAGAAAACTACAAAAAAATGGTCCCAAAATTTAATTTGGGCATACGGTTGTTGTAATTAAGCATGATGTTCTTTTTTATGTGGGGTTATTTTAAAAGTAAAGTTCTAAAATCATGGTATAAATATACCTAACTATTATATATTTAATCTTTTTGTTGAACGTTAAATATACATCACTGTTACTTCTACGCTACTTTAAAGTAATATCCCTCATGTTTGAAGTAGAACCCGAGACATCTCATTTAAGATACAGAGCCTATAACAAGTGAGCTAGGTATAATTAAAATTGAAATTTACCAAAATAGAAACCTCTGATCAATGTATTTAAAACCTCTGATCAATGTATTTAAAAAATAGATATTGACAATAAACTTATTGGAGTTGCCCACATAATTAAGCTCCTTGGACATCTCTAGGCACCAAGTGAGCCAAACTTTTCTTCTTTTCAATATTAGTTGGTACAACTTGATCATAACATGTGTCATTGCTTGGCTACCATGTTGCCTAAATTTGAATAAGTAGGCTACACATTTGCCTTGACTGACATGGCTCCAACCATGCCCCCCCCCCCCCCCCAGTTCTGACAACCTAGCCTAAACAAGCCAAATACCGAACCAGCATCCCAATAAGGTGACTAGGCTAGAAAGGTGCCTAACGCTTGGTTCATGGACTCTATTGGTGCCCGGTTGTTAGGTTGTGACGGTGCATGACCACTATCACCTAGGCTGTAACGATGCATGACCATCATCGCCTAGGCTGTAACGTTGGTTTTCTTTATCTTTTCATATATGAAACATCAAAATTAATCTAATAAAATTAAGACGTATATAACTAGATATAAATGGAATAATTAATGAAAGGTAATGCTAACATAATTAAACATAAACTGAATAAAAATGAAATATTGATTGCATTGCATTAACCATCAAGATTTCTTGTACCATTATTGATCAATGACTCAAAATCCAGACAAGAAACCAAATTATTCTTACTATAACAAATGTATACATTCAATTCAACCAGTCATTTAGATAGAAATACTATTTGGAACTCCTTGACCAGTGACACCAGCTTCTGAGTATGGCTTCAAGAGGTTATATGGCACAACACCAACTCCATTTCTGTTCTTGAGGTTATCATCAGCATTCCTTGCATCAATAATGCCTTCCAACTCCTTCAATCTCCCTGCAAATCTTTCATAAGCAGCCTTAATCTGTGGCACTGCCTCGTAAGGCAGCTCCGTTGTCGAACCAATATACTCCTCATCGGGCGAATGGTTCGATAACACATCCAAAACTGCCATAATTTTGGTGGCTTGAATCTGCGAAGGAAGTGCAGACAAAAGTTCATCTTCAGGCCTACGTTTAAACGCTTCCCATTCATCAGCAGTCGGGTCTTCACTTGGTATCTTGACCCGGGCTATTGTGGCCCGGTTAGCAATGTAACCCGCGTAGTCATACTGCCCGAAGTTGACTGCTGCATGGTGGCCTGATGCTACCCATATAATTGTTGTGACAATGCCGACAAGGTCTTTTGCTGTGTTGAGAACGGGCCACCATGGTTCGTCTTTCTTGTCTGCGTGACCCTTTGTTCGAATCTCGGTCCACCATGCCTGTAGCTCTACGTCGGATTTTACTAGATCGTCTTTTGTGTAGTAATGGTTCACGTAATCGGTTACCCAATCTTTGATGATATCCCAAAGGACTAAACCGTCATTTGCATACGGGTAATCTTCTATAAATAGCTTCAAACCATGTGGTGAATTTGGATCTTCCTCAGCCAGACCCCTTGAAATAATAATATTTAAGAAATTAGATCAGTTTATAACTCAACACATAATTGTGGTTCAAGACATTTATACTTTTAATAAACTAATATTATGATCATACTAGATTATAAAAGTTAACATTTCAATTACAATCTTGTTATGGAGTATTGTGTTATAGCTCTTATGCATAACCTTTTAACATGTCAATAAAGTCGAAATCATTGGTGGTGGGTGTCACCGAGGCTCTTTTGGAGAGCACAATCTAACCTGATCGACTAGCCTTAAACACTGATTATATTGGATATAATTTATTTGGTACTATAGCAAAAATTGAGTTACCTAGCGATAAGGTCAGCTGGCAATGCTTCTTGGTCGAAACGCCATGCTAGACCGTATACAGCTGAACTCATCTCAATAGCATACTTTCCAGGTGAAAAGCCGCCTTCGATAACTCCATTAGCATTTATGAGTGATTCTCTAGCCAAAGCATTAATCTCCATAGTGTACCGGAAATGAGGGTGTAAGAGATTATGAATGGGATGCATTTTGCTAAGCTGACGATTGGTTGCAATTATATACACTTCAGTGCAACAGTGTGTTCTCAACCTGAAAATTATACGATCTCTAGTTATAGCAATGTATTTTAAAATGATTGAACCATTGTTCAATAAAGTTGGGATGGGTTCTAGCTTACCAGTGACTAACGAGTTGATGGTAGCCACTATCATGAGCAAGAACATGTATCTTAGCAAGCTTCCATAGCCACATACCGGTTGCATCCCAACATGGAGTGAATACTTGTTTCCATTGAGGTTTGTCATCGCTAGGTGGGCGAACCAACTCGATGGCTAATGGCCTCAATGTTCCAGTTGGCAAAAGGTACAAAAGAGTTCTCGATCCGTATAAAGTTGTTTTGTAATTCTTTTGGGATCTAACTTTGTTGACGAAAGGCAGAAAGATGTCATGATAATCTAGTATGTATAGTTTCTTGTTCTCTATTGCCTGCATAAGATTTTGGAATTCATCATCATTGATAATTTAAAAACTTTCTAGTTGTTTACTTATTCTAGCTAGTTTTTAGATAACGAATTATACCTCCTCAAGCGTGCAAAAGCCTCTGATCGCTCTCTCAACAATCTCTTTGGTTATTGCCGATTCAGGGGGACCATACACCTTAGGGTCAAGACTACTCTTTAGAGGCCATTCCTGCACACATATTTAGATTTTACAATTTAAGAAAATGAAACATATTCGTGCATCAACAACCAGAGAACTAGCAAATGATCAAAACATTACATGATAGGCTCAAACTTAAAAAGAGCATGAATTAGGATGTAGGTGAAGTTACAAAGCCACTAATAGCGGAAGTAAGGTCTTGAAGAGTCAGATCATGTAGTTGTCGGGTTAGAATCCAACGTATTAGGGCTCAACTTTCATGGCGACTTTCTCTAAATTTAAGCAATTTTGATTCTTTCCTTTTTTCAGCTAAAACTTGTAAAGAACTAATTGATGTAATTTACATGTTTATATTAGTTCTTTTTCAGCTAAACTTATCCATTATCCAGATGTAGCTCGGTTTGTGTTATATATAATAACTTTTATAGTCATTTAGTGAATTTGGCAGTTCTAGACAAATTTATAAAACACTATAACAAGGACCACAAGTTATGTCTTAATTAAGCATTCATTTTATCTCATTTTTTGTAGGATTCTTCCCTTCTAATTCTCGCTTCCGCTATGCGTCTCATAACTAGCTTCTCCCTCGGCGATAGCTAGAACACTCCAGTTGGGGTTGCTCTTAGAGTGTGAGTGCATGATTGTGTTCTGAAGCTAATTGAAAACATACCTTTACTAAGGTTATACTCAAAGGATTAAGACCGGCAAGGGTTTGGCGGCCGAATTCTGAATCCTTCATCCAAGCAAACTTATCTCCTGCAAATCATCAAACATAAAATCTTTAAATTTTTAAAAAGAAGAAATAAATCAAAGAATTAGAGAGTTGCAATTAATTACTGTCAACGATTGCGGGAGTCTCATAAAGCAAGACATTATTTTGGGCATCTTCTATAGACTTTAAAAGTCTTGGTAGGACATTCCCAAGAAACACCTTGCTCTCTATAGTAGGCAGATTAACACCCTCATTGAACAAAGAATCAATGGCTGTGAAGTATGGGAACCCGAGATCTTGGTCGAGGAGAGTCGTCTCCAACGACGGTATGACTGCCTTCAGCACTGAAGTTACAGTCTTGGTATTAAAAGTTAGGTTCTTTACTTCTGAAAAGGTTTCATCCCTCGGCACATAAACGTCACTGCTTCTTGATTCTGATAATGGATCTGCATTTGCAATAATATGTTGATTTGGAATTAGTACATGCATGAACTCAAAACATAAATTCAAATAAATTAAATCCTGTGTTGGTTGCAAAGATAAGATTATAAGAACATAAATACAAGCATATATAACAAATGAGTAATAAAAGTTCGTTTTGCCGGTAAAAAAAAATAAAAATATGAATACCTGTTTTAGTTGGAGCTCGCCCAGTTTTGCAACGCCTAGGGTAAGGGTGTTCTTTACCGCCAAGCACTGGGCGAGCCCAATCTTCGCCCTTGTCGGGATCACCAAGATCATTATAAACATCGTAATCGTAAATTCTATCTTCCTTTTCCCGAGGTTGATCAGGGGCACCATCTCCGCGAAGAATTGCTAGTTCCTTCTCTCGGTAAGACTGGAGGCCGCTTGGCGTCTCTGATGGTAGGCATGCTACCTGCTCACACGCAAAAAAACACACTTAATAAACAAGTATGAGGTTATAGAATTAGTGGAAAGTTAACGAATAAATGAAATTAACGTGCTAAACACATCTTCAGTAAGACAACTGAAGACATCTTTTAGTAAATCCGATCTTCAGTAACACATATTTTTATAATTGTTACGTTATGTTACTACGAATAAAGAAGGAAGTTAAAGAGGCACAGAGAAATAGTATAGCTGATTAAAATGTTTTTTTTTCTTTACTTTTAGTAAAAAGGTACCTAATAAGGTTAAAATACAATGGACAACAATAATGAGAAGGATGAGGACGAATTTAGTCCACTGATGTTAGATTTGAATGGTTGAGATTAATTTAATGAATAAAAATTGATGGAAATTGCATGAAGGTAATAATCCACCTTTGTTGACTTTCTCTCTCAAGATGCAAGGCACATGTCAATTCCCCCATCATTTTAAAATGTCCATAACTTTTTCATACTACATTATTTTTTTAAAAAAATTCACCATAATAATAAGCGTTTTTTTATCTTTAGGCTGAGGGGTGTGGGGGGCGCGAGAGGGGGCGCGAGTGGGTGTTGGAGCCCCCGCTCGCGCCCCTGGCCCTGGTGTGGTGGGGCGCGAGCAGGGGGCGCGAGCAGGAGAAGAAAAGAAGAACAATTATGAGCCAACGGCTCTATTTACGCATTCCCAGGCTCTCTCACGCTATTCCCAGCCGCGAGGCCCCTTGCGCCTGCCTTGAAAGCCATGCTCGCGCCCCTCTCGCGCCTCGGTGGTGTGGTGCTCGCGCCCCGGGGCGCGAGCGGATGGGCTCACGCGCCCCCTCTCGCGCTCCACACCCCTCAGCCTTAATATGAGTATCATATTGTTTTATAAAAATAAAAAAAAATTAATGGGTTTTTTTAATTGTGTTTTTTTGTTGTTCATTGTGTCATTGTGTAATATGTTGTTTCCATTTTGTTTTACGTTTCAAGTCATTGTGTTATACGTATTCACCATTGTGTCTTATGTTTTAGGTCATTGTGTTATACGTATTCACCATTGTGTCTTACGTTTTAGGTCATTGTGTTATACGTATTCACCATTGTGTTTTACGTTTCAAGTTATTGTGTAACATGTATTAAGCATTGTGTTTTATGTATTAGATAAAAAGACACAGTGGTGTGCGAAAAGACACAATGATAAGCGAAAAGACACAATGGTGTGCGAAAAGACACAATTGCGAAAAAAGACACAATGACGAAAAAAGAAACAATGATAAGCGAAAAGACACAATGGTGTGCGAAAAGACACAATGACGTGATTTTTGTTTTAATTTTTATATAACAAAAATTATACTCATATTAGAGATAAAAAAACGCTTGTTATTATGATGATTTTTAAAAAAAAAAATCATACGAAAAAATTATAAACGTTCTAAAATGATGGGGGTATTAACACGTGCCTTGCATGTAGAGAGAGAAAATGTGTACAATTACCTCTATACCCTTTTCTTTTGGTCACCACTTGACACGTGTCAATTATTTATGGTTTCTCACACTTCTCATTTTTGTTACCCTTTGTAAAATAACTTGACCCCTAACAATATTTATTTTATTTTAAAAGAAACTCAATATGGTTTGATAAACATAAAAAAATTAACTATAGGGTAACTTCTTAGATAAGTTAACATAAAAAATAATCAGTTAAAGAAACTTGTAATAGAAATAATTTAATACTAAATATAGTATTATCAATCTGTAGGGCCAGTTTAAGTTCCACATATCTTATCATTGTCACATTCATAGAACAATTTAAAATTGGTGTAACATCACTTTATATCGATTTGACAATCCATTTCCCGTGTTAGGTCAGCTAATTCAAATGGTGATTTGTGTGACTGGTATATAGATAAATTATATATTTATATGTAACAAATGATAAGAAGGATAAATTGCTAACCTTATCAACGAAGAAAACACGAGTCTCTTTGTTGGAGAACTTGGAATGAACCCACGACTCACATTGGACAGTGATGGGGCCGATGGGGGAGCCTTCAATTACAATAGATTCAACAAATACCTCTTTATGATAATCATTTTCTAGCTTAATTGCCCCGATTGTACCAAAATCTTCTGGTACTTCAAATTCTGCTAAATATGTTACATCGTCTTTTTCTTTACCAGTTCGATGTGCGTAATCTTTTATGGTAGGTTTCTCTAATCCCGTCTCTTTGAAAAATCAGAATTTAAGAATTAGTATTAGCTAATGGAAGTAAGCATAAATTAGTAAAACAAAAAACATTCTTACATACAAATTAATGGCAATTGAATAATGTAAAATTAACAACAATCCCTAGTTATAAAAATAATGATTTGGCAATCAACAAATTAGAATCTTATTACAATATGATCATGCACGATAACAGAACCTTCATCTCAACGCCAGTAGCCCTTGTTGCAGGGGCGGAGATCTACCTTGAAGGTAAAGAGCGTATAGGAACCCCTGAGTTATAAAATAGTGTTGTAATGTTATATAGAAATTTTGGAATGCACCCCCTTATAAAATTGAAGTGCACCCCTTAAACACATAAGACATTAATGAAGTGGTTAAGGTATCGGTTGTTAACATGGAAGTCCCGTGTTGATTCTTTTTAGTAGTGACCAAGCCCGACCAATGGGCCATCCAAATAAGGCAATGACTTTGGGCCTCCAATGTTATATGGGTTATGTACTATATCTTTTAAAACTGGTTTTTTTATTAATAACTTGTTGATTGGCTACAATTTAAGAGTGGTGCACGTGTCATTAATAATTCATCCTTGTATTATGTTATTATAAAAAATAAAATAAAAATAAGGACATAAGCTAATCGCGACCGATAGTTAGAATCTTAGATTATTTATAGTTAGATTTTCTATAATGTCAAATAGAATTCGAAAGTTTAAATCGGATCATTCTAAAAGGTTAAATAAACAAAAAAGTTATAACCCTGCCAACTAAACTTATTAGTTTATTATAAATGCGATGTTTATATGTAGAATAAAACTAATTATATATGTTTCTTTGTTTCTAGTCCACGGTTAATTTAATTTTATGTTTCATACAGTGATCAGTCCTATTTTGTTTCAAAAGGTTTTTTATTGATTATTTTAATTTTACTTATTTTTTTTTCTAAGATATAAGACTTATCATTTAAACATTTAAGGGACGAGGAGGGATCCCGACCCCTTGCTTCTTTTTTTTACTAGAAGTATAAATATAGCTAATTTACTTTGAATAATGTTATGTTTTAATGTTTTCGACTCCCTATTTGGATGTTCAAATTCACCTCTTATTAATTTTTTTATTTTTATTATGTGATAAATCTTACCCGAATCGAACTGATTTTTTAATCTGACTATATGAAATTGAAGTATCTAAAACCGTACACCCGTTGAAAAAGGTTAATGGATCCGCTATTGCATTGTTGTTTAAATTTTTCTTTTATTTATTTATATATGTTGTTTTTTTTTGACAAAATTTCTTATCTTACATAACTCGAACTCAGGACTTTTAAGTGTTTAATAGACCGTCTCTGTCACTGGCTTATTAGCCCTATGACTGTAATATTTGTACTCGACTCCTTAAAATATGAGCAATAAAACATTTCGACTTTTTATATTTTCATATAAATGGAATATCATACCATATATTATTGCCTAAACACTTTATTAATAATTCAGTACTAGAGAAATGGCTCAATACGGTAAAGTTTCCACTTTCGACTTGGCATATAGATATTTTAAATAAATTAAGGAAAAGATTGATCGACCCAATTAAAAAAGCCAAGATTAATACAATTCTTGTCCTATCCTCAACCAAAGTCACATGACATTAATATTTGTGTTTATTACGGCCGGATGCAAGTTACTCAGAGTTGGGCATCAAATCAAAACTAGATCTAATAGGTTTAATATCTTGTGGATTAAATCCGGTTGCAAACCTAGCTCGTTTTTCTAAATTCGTCAAAGTGGTGTTTGACGATGAAAAGATATAAAAGGGGAAGGGGTTGGATGCCGAAGAAACAAATAAGAAAAGACGTTTTAGAAAACTTTAATGAAAAAAACAAACGATCATGACTACAGATCGATGTTACAAATTGGGACAGGTGAATGCATCATAATTAACCACAATCTTTTAAAAATAATCATAACTCCATGATTAACTGTACTGAAACAAAAATTTACATATATTTTATATTAACTTGATCATTGTTAAAACTTTAGATTAACTTCATTATGCCAACTAAATACCAACAAAAAGCGATGCCCTCAAGAAAACGTTGGAAATTTCTGACACATTTCCAACCAATTAACGTTTATTTTTACACACACATAGATATCTAGAAAATGATATTTTGAAAACTCACTTTGTTACTCATTCTCCATTAGACTATGACGTACAAGTGGATTTGTGTGGTGATGATTATATTAAAAATAAATAAAAAAATTTGAGTTAGTTTTTGATTCAAAGTTACTTTATGGACTATTGTAACATTATTTATACACGTGTGTAACACACAGCTGCAAATATTTTGTTTAGTAACTATAATAATACTTTTAAACTATAATATATATCTTTTATAATTGATGGGCAAAAATAAAAGGATTGATTTTAAGAGTTTTACTATTTATAAAGTAAATGGTATAAGTTTAAAAATGATCAAAAGGGTCATTATGACATTGAATATCACTTTCCTTTTTATTTAAAATTGTTACAATTTTTACTTTTTAACTTTAATTATCTTTTTTAATTTAAAAAAAAAATGAACAGATTGTTCACTCATCTTTAACCTTTGATTTCACAATTTTATTTAAAATTCTTATTCTTTCTATATATTTTAGTATATTATGATGTAAAAAAAAGAACTTACCGTTGCGGCGTACATATTTGTATCGACGTTTTGATGTAAATTTTGCTCTATACCAACTTATCAATTATAATGTACAAGTCTACTATGCATCAATATCCAAGTTATTGATGCGTATGTATAGCAATTAATGTATACTTTATAAGGAAACCTGTTCCCTTCAATCTAACAGTTGGACTTCATTAGTTTTTTCTCCTCAAACCACCATTCTATGACCATATGATCACCATAACCCCTTTTTTTAAGTTAACATCTTAAAATAATCATTCTAATATTCGTTACTAGATTTAATTATGTATTTATGAAATAAGATTAAAACATTGTCGTATAATTATCATATCAGCATAGAAATAAGTGTTTTTTTTTCTTTGAAATCTAATGTAACAGCTGAGGTTGTCACATTAGAGTTTGAGGTTACAGTAGCATGTATACTTACTAGGGTCGGTCTCTGCGGCAACAAGCTCCATAAGGAGCGATTTTCCAAGCAAATCAGTGAAGTCGTCGAGCCCTTTAGTTAAAAGGTTTGACAAGACGCCACCTATCGTCGCCTGAACTGTAATCACGGCTTTAAGGCTAATGGTTTTGACCGTATTGGCAGTACTTGTTTGACCGGCCACGGCTTTTATTAGGCCGACTGATTTGCCCGTGTGCGTGTGCCGTCGGGAACGGACATGACCGTGACGTTTGACGGGAAAAGCCAATGTGTTGGGAGATAGAAAAGAACTAAGGTTTCCAATACCATCACTACCGCCATTTTCGGTATAAGACTTCTTTAGCGACGGAGTGAGGCTTTTGTGACGGTGGAGGCTGTTGACTTGAGGTTTCAACATGTTTATGTGTTTAGTGATCTCACTGAATATCTTCCATGCATATGCCTTGCTTATATAGAAGACCTTGTAGGGACCAATGTTATAATGAAATAATAAATAATCTCCAAAAAATCAATGCTTGCAAGTTTAGATATTTTTTGTAATTCTTATGTAAGTATTAGTATGTATGGTTAATATATTTTTTATATCATAAACCAATTAATTTGTACACAAGACGATGACCAACAAAGAAAACCGTTAATCATGATGATAATGCATATCTTTTATATGTCTTCGATCTCTACAATATAGGGTGTTCTGTACGTAAAATATTGTTAACATTTTTAATAGAATGTTTAAAGTATTATTTTAATGTTTTCCTACGATTAATCAAAAACAATTTCAAAGATTTTTCATTACATAGAAGCAACAAATTATTTTGGTAACTGGCTCAAGTTACGGTTTTTGAGTTGGGGTCTCTCTGAAAAAACAACATATCAGTTTTTAGAATAGATGTATGGTTTACCAACATCTCACTCTAATACATAGAGGCGTAGACTAAATTATATGATTGTTATTGGTGAGATTTTAATGCTCCATATGTTTGTTAGTATTGTAGTTGACTCAAAGTAATACATTACACATCTAACAAGTAACAACCTAACTATTTGAAAAATTATCATTACACTGTTCATGAAAATAATTGAAGTGTGGCGTTCCACCTCTCTGTTTATGTGTGCATGCATCTGTCGGTCTTAAAATAATGCGACGCCAATTATTACTCGCTACGGTTATGGTGCATATATATACGCGAAGAAAACTATCATAATGATGGCAAACAATCAAGAACTTCAATTACTCGACCTTTGATTATAGGATTCAAATATGAAAATTTTGTGTAGGTGGTTATAACATGTTTGTGTATACCATTCATAGCAAATAAGTTTCTAAGTTTATGTAGTCCATATATATATAAATTACAAACAAAATTGCACATAAGTATTCTAAATATATGGCTGGTGGAATCATTTTCAGTTGTTTATTACAATTTCACTTGCAAATGTGAAACCGCCATTTGTGGAGTGTTGCGAGGCAAAGAATCAACTCCTATTCGATAATCAAACATTAAGTAAACGACTAACTCTCGTTTATATTAATCAGAAAATATAACTCAAAAACTGATTACAATATCTTAAACCCTAACTTGGTTTGACTCTTGAATCTTGATGAACCCTAACTTAGTTGCATCTAGATGCACCCTAACTCGGTTGCATCTCGTGTGTGTCTCTAAATGAATCCTAACTTGGTTGCATCTTACACGATCTATAATCCCTACCATGACTTGGTTTATATGAATTAACATAACTTGCTAGCCAATGCATTATCTATTATAATTACATAACAATTAGAAAAACATGTTGTAATTAGAAAACATAACAAACTATGACCAACTCGTCAATATTGGTTATTCAAGTTCACTTTATGATTTGGAGTATGAAATTACGTCTAATAGGGGTGTTCAACGAATCGAATTTCGAATATTCGAATTTTGAAATTTTGAAGCTGGATTCGAATTCGAAATAGATTCGACAAATTCGATTCGAATTCAGAATAGCTAATTGATTCGAAATTGAAGTTCGAATCGAATTTGAATCGATTCGAATTCAGTTAAAAAATATATATTTTAATTTCAAAACCACTATAAATCTGAGTTTTTTAACAACAAAAAGTACAAGTATATAAAATAAATAGATCATTTAAAGTTATCAATGCTCAATTACATTAAGGCTGAGGGGTGTGGGGGGCGCGAGAGGGGGCGCGAGTGGGGGCTCCAGCCAATAATATTGTGACGTGTGGCAGAGAGAGAAACTTGATAAGATAGGTGTTGGTTGTGGTGCTCGCGCCCCTGGCCCTGGTGTGGAGGGGCGCGAGAGGGGGCGCGAGCGGTTTATTTTTTTATAAATGTATTAAAAAAACGTATTATTAAAAAAACAAGAAATTATTTAAAAAAACACACATTTTTTTGAAAATTCATAATAAAAAAAAACATACTAAAAATTAAACAAACAATAATATTTAATAATAAAACTCATTCGAAAACGAGTTCGAAAATCCGACTCCGCGTATACCGGTTGAGGGCTAAAATAATGCCTCATCAAAGTATCGTTAGCACCCGATCGATCACGATCACGAGGTGGTGCTCTAACCCTCGGGAGTCGGGGTTGATGGGCTTGATTTTGCAAGAGATTGACCACGGTTGCGGTCAAAACTCCCCCTACATGAAGAAGCAAATCATCCTCTTCGGAGGAGTCGGAATCAGACGAGTACGACGACATTATTTTTAAAAAAAAAATTGGGACGATGGGTTGTTTTTGGATTTTTTTTTGAAGTTGTGGTAATTGATTTATATGAAATGGGTTATATATAGGAAAAAAATTTTGGGTTTTATAAAGAAGTTTGAGATATTATATATGAGTTTGGAGATTGAAGTTGTGTTTGATATGGTTAAAATGGGTTGATTTAGGGGTATTATATAGGATTTTGTAAAGGTTTTTTTAAAAAAAAACCCGAGCTCAACGGCTCTTTTGGGTGGGCCCACCAGCTTTTCCTCTCTCTTCTCCCGCGATCACCCTTGCGCCCGCCTGGAAATCCGCGCTCGCGCCCCTCTCGCGCCCCTCTCGCGCCTCGGTGGTGTGGTGCTCGCGCCCCGGGGTGCGAACGGATGGCCTCACGCGCCCTTTCTCGCGCTCCACACCCCTCAGCCTAATTATTAACCAAAATGACGAACTTTCTATTTTTAATCTATATAATTCAAAAGATTTATGTAGTTCATCTTTCCATAAGTATGTATTTTTATAATAATAATAATATGTATAATTTGAATTCGAATTTCGAATCGAATACGAATTTATAATCATAATTCATATTCGATTTGAAATTCGATTACTTAAATCGAGTTCGAACCGAATCGAATTCGAATGACTAAAAATCGAATTCGAACCATCAAATTCGAATACGAGTCGAGTCAAATTTCGAGTTATTCGAGTCCGATTCGAATACTGAACACCCCTAACGTCTAACAAAGAATTTGTAAGGCTCAATCTGAATCAAATTTATGCGAAAACAAGGATAAAAACAATTATTATTTAGCGACGTGGCTGTTTTATCAAAATTTCAACATTGATTATTGCTATGTACAAATCACTGTTCACCCTTTACACATTTTCTGTTGCTATATTTATATGTATAAAAAAAGTTCTCAACATTTTAGTTAACTTTAAACCTTCGAACACATTAAGTCGGCCATGTACATAATTTGTTTATGAGAAAACATTAAGGGCATTGGTTAAAACATCATTGTTTTTTTTTCTTCCTTTTTCTGCATTTGATTTTTTGAATGACCCGGACTCGCTGCACTGCACGCATCATGAACCAGGCTCCGGGCCGGCTTTATCTCCCCACACAACAGCGAACTTAAAAACATCAATCATTCTTTCCTTTGTTTTTTTTTTCTTTTTTTTAATTGGTTTATTGGATTTTAATAATCTCCATTGACTGATATTGACCGATAATAATACCTATTCATTTTATCACATGTGACGTTCCCAAATTTCAAAAAGTTGCCCCCAATGGTCCCTTGTTAAAAAGGACTTAACGACGTTATACTTTTTTCCGAATTTCAAACTAATTTTTTGGGGGTTTTGATTGGACGGAGGATACGAATCGATTGATGTAAAACTTAACTCGAAACAGTGAAACAAACTACATGATTTTTGCTTCAATTTGTGTGTTTGACCTTCCAATTAACAAAAATCAAGTCGTTTTGGATCCCCGTTTCGAGTTAAGGTTTACATCAATCGATTTGTATTCTCCTTCCTATCAAAAGCCCTAAAAATTAGTTTGGAATTCAGGAAGAAAAATATATAATGTCGTTCAGTCATTTTTAACGGTGGACCGCTTGGGGCCAACTTTTTAAAATTTGAAACCGCCAGTGACGATAAAATGAATATAGATTATTATCGGCCAATACCACTCAATAGAGATTATTAAATTCCAATAAACCTTTTTAATTTGAATGGTTTTTAACGGTAATTAATAAAGAAACTATAAGTTTTTTTATTTTTTTAGAACGACGACTTTCTTGTATTTAGGCTACCGTGCACTCCGAACTTGAAGAGCCTCATTGCCCAACTCTGGCTAGACTATGTTGTCTTAACCGGGCTCAAGCTGGCTTCATAGTTTGGCTTGGGCGTTCCTTGGGAAACCATACCGCCGACTGTCACTTGACAGACGTGTCACCACAAGTGCAAAAACTCTCTAGCGTAACACACGGTGGGAAAAAAACCCGGGTGGGCTCCGGGTTCGAACTGACAACCTTTGCACAAGGTTTAGTTCAAATCCTTCATTGCCAATATCCACTTAAAAGTGATACAAGCGAGATTCAAACTTGGGTCTTCACTGGAGAACTCAAGCCTCATACCACTAGTCCACAAGTGGAGGATATAACTGTAATTTTGTTAAGCATGTATTTACTCATATATATATATATACACACACACATTTAATATTTGATCATTTAAAAATTTAAACAAAAATTAATTTTCTCATAAATCTTTGATAGTGTTTGGTATGAGGTAATAAAGCATGGAATGCAATAATCCATTCAAATGGAATGAAAATATGATTGTTTGGTTGAAGATTGGAAAGAAATCAATTATCACCAAATGGAATGACAATCCTTCTAAAACCCTTGATTTTATTCCTTTCCCAACCCATGTATTTTTTGCATTCCATTCATATTTTTCTTAACTTACCACTTTTACCCTTCTATTTTTCCCTCTTCATTCGGTAACCTGGGCAAATAATTGAATTCAATAATTGATCATTTTTGGTGTATTATAATTAAAATCATTCCACGAACTTTTACATTGTCCATTATAATTAAAATCACTTTCGTACCAAATGGAATACCATGCTGTTTAAATATATTAGTTGGTGATATTTGGATGATTTTTAAATTTATTTAGGGAGAAACTTTCACTGAGTTTAAATTTTTATTAGTTAAAAATATTTTATTTTTTATAATAAAGATTCATTAAGAGTTTTAATTTTAATTACGTAATGTTGTGAAAATTATCATTTTTTTCCTTTTTTTCTTAGGCAAGGACATTTATGTCATTTTAAATGAATTGTATTCCATTTCTATAGGTTAACCAAACAATACAATGAAATGGTAATGATCCATTTCATTTCATTGTCCATTCCATTGCATCGATCCTTCCATTTACTCACTCATTTCATTACTCCATACCAAACATGCCCTTTATCTTCATTACCCCTTTGCAATAAATGGTCCCAAACAAGCAACCGGCCACAACCCTTTCTTAACGGCTTAACGTTATCATCACAATACAACCAGGAAAACTCGCTTGTGTTCTACACATGAATGTTGTTTAAATTAAACATACATAACTTTAGGTTAACATTTTAGAGGTTACAAATAAAAAAAATAAGAAGTTACAAACAAAATACAGTAAAGTTTTAAAAATTGTAACAACAAATACAGGAATGAACATGCAATCTTTGATGACGGTCAGTTCTCAAGAAGATAGACATGAGGATATTTCATCCATTAATTAATGCATATGAAAACTCATAGGAGTGACAGAACAAGAAAAGCTAAAATTATTGTCCAAAGTTTTAACTATATATACTTAGTCGAGGGGTCTAGCAATGAGATATATCTCAATATCCTTAGTATTATTATAATATTAAGAAGGATCCATGTACAAATGACAAACTTATAGTGAAGTTATATGCCGGCATCTTGTGATGTTGGTTTCTGGAAAGATGGGTTCTATATAATGTAAAACAGTATTATGGAAATTAAGGAATCTCCATTTAGGTTGTAAATCATTATGTTGCTAATGGATCTTCAAGAAGAAAAATGACTGTAGATGGTACCACGGATAAGTTTAATGTCAGATTGATTACTCATGACTTTGGACATAGCTGAGGAGTATAGACTACTTTGATTCTTATGCACTAGCTGCTATACATGCATGTTGTGTGTTAGTTTACTTGATCAATTTCATATCCGATTCAACCTAGCAAAATTATGTTACACGTGATTAGATTGTGTTCCGGATTGATTGCTTGTTAATTTCCACCAACTAATTGATTATTTTGATTCATTATTGAAGATCCAAGACTAGATTGGGATTTTTAGTATGAATCTAATCGAGTTTGATGCATTTTTTATTCATCGGATAATTCGAACTAATTTTCAGGCTAGAAGTTATGGTTCAATAGCAGAGGTGTTCTTCTTCAATTCAGATTGATTTGGTGTTGATTTTGATCGAAATGACTTTGTTATCGAAGAGATCGGGAATTTGAAGATTTTACCGCAAAATTGAGTTTGTTAGAGTTTACAACAATTTTCAGATTCTATTACAGTTTGAGTACTTCCTCAATATTCGCTTGATAAGTTTGAGTTCACTTGTATTCGATTAGTGTTTTCGCAACCTTTGTCAAACAAGTTTTCTATATAAAGTTATAACTCCTAGTTTCACAATATGCTTAGGAAATTTTAAATATGCTCTTACGAGTGAATTAACTTCTTAATTAGCAGGCCTTGCTATTAGTTTGTTATCCAAAGATTTTATAAACTTAGAAGAAAGTTCAAACCCTTTTATCAACAAGACAAATTTATTTTATTATTCTTTTATCATGAAAAAGAAATGTTGTTTAGGGAACTGATCATGTGGAAAATACTATTTATTTAAATGGGTGCAGTTACTGTATGCTAATGCCTTAACGTATGGTAGCTACGCGAGACGCTCAAAGACAAAAAACAAAGGCAAAAACCTAAAACGCTCACAAAACTTAAACGCTCAGCAAACGCTTAAAAACGGTCTTCGTGAAAAAAAATGAAAAATTGATCGATTAACCAGCCAAAACTGTTTTTTCGGTGAACAAATGATTGATTGGATATGTATTGACGATTCCGATATATTTAGATGTGATTTCATGGATCAATTCCTGAAAAATTGGATTCGCGTACGTAATGTACGTTAAGACATTAGTGTATTGGATCTTTTCACATATTTAAATAACCTCAAGAAACTTATCGCTATACAAGTATCCATACATATTCCTTAAAAATGTGGTCCAGTTCTAGATATAAAAAACAACAGAAACAGAAAGAAACAAAATATTTGAAGTAAAACTGATAGGACATAATTTTGTTCGGTTGTTGATCGTGGCATGTTTTCAACGAGGCATGAGTTGTAAAGATAAGAGAAAATCGGAAGGCTTTGTTTTGAGTGGCCATGAGAGCATCCTCATCCAATTGATCACCTCATATTTGATAACCAATTTAGACACATGGGTATATATTTAACATTTATGTATATTAATTATTAATTAATTAATAATTAATTTGGTGACATATATTGGCATGTTTTGCCTTGTATTGACCAAGTTGTACGCTTATATAAGGTTTATTTTAAAGCATAATATCTTTTTTTTGTGATTCATTTCACGTACCCATGCCCGGAAGACAAGGGTGATACATCAATATAAACTGACTCACAAACTACAAAGTCGTAAGAGAATTACAACAAAAGGCAGTATACACAAAGAGTCAAAGACAGACCAAATGTGGCATAACAAAAAACAAGACCCAACGAATTCGATTTGAAAGCCTCCTTCCATAAACCAACCCAAGGACTCGTACCATACCACAAATATAAATAGATTGAACCGACGTCTTTATACTTTCACGATCTCGCTTGATAGTTAATATATGATAAGATAAACCCTTACTGTTGATTGTACTTATAACCCAACTCTTTAGGCTATGCGTAATGGATGAGCTACAAATTGAGGCGAATTACGACACGTGGCGCCCAGTCAGCAAATGATAGGAATTTGTTTTTGAGGTGTAGAGCTACAAATAGTAATAATATATATATATATATATATATATATATATATATATATATAACACAGTAATATAACAATAATAAAATCAATCCTTCTCCCGGCGACAAATACCCCACGCCCCCGCCCCATTTCACCCCAAAATTGTCCAGGGGCGGTGTTACCCCCCAAAATCGCCCCAGTCGCCCCACTTTTCTCACCCACTGCATTAAGCCTTATAATAGATCAAATATTTTGAATGCATTTAATCAACTTTACACTTGTAATGTTATTAAAATAATAAAAATAGTTAAAATAAACTTATAAAGTACATGGTTTATTAAAATATAAGCTAAATCATAAAAGTGATATTGTATTTTTATTAATACTTTTATAGAAAGAAAAGTCAAATTCAATAATATCTTAAAAGAAAAAAAAATAAACTTACTAATACTCCAAAGAACGAAAAATGAAAATTATGAAATCCTATTATTATATACCTTGACCCTATAATTTGTTACCCCTGAAAGCAATTATTTTATCGGCCCCCTCTGGATTTTGTGTTCAAATAAACGATATACATGTACCCTGATGGGCCATCTTTATGATATTTTCCTCATGGTCACATGGTTCACGAGGACAATAAGATAACTTTAAATAAGTTTTTCTTAGCCACGTTTCAGTTTCAATACTCAAGTGAGTCTTTCAGAAATAGAGACGAAATGAGAATCGTTCATACTAATTTTTGCACTCCAGATCCTTTCAAAGACGAAATGAGAATCGTTCATACAAATTTTGGCGCTCCAATGCCTAATTCACCCAAGAAAACCATTAAGAGCGAAACACATCTCTATAGGTAGGGGTGTTCTAAGTCGGATATCCAAATTTCAAATATCTGAATTTCGGACAGACAAATTTACTATCCGAATCTGTAACCGAAATTTCGGATATCCATCCGGATAGTAAAATTGATATCCGAAAATCTAAAAGATAAAATTTGTTTCAGAATCAAATTACAACATGCCAAAAATTCAAGTTTCCTATCCAACAAACTAAAAAAGTGTTTGTACATACTACATACTCTCATATTACCAAATTGGCATTGTTAACAAGCACTAATTTTGCAATGGCCATCATAAATATATCTCTCATTAACATCAACTAATAACAGAAACCCGTAGTAGAAATATGCACATCATAGTAACGAACTTTACAGGCTTCTTGAATTTAGCAACCAACTAATTAGGCATAAAGTAGAATTCAACTTGCATTTTATTACCAGTCTGAAACAAATCTAACAATGTAAAAAGGTAGCAAATATTTAAGATTGTCGGACACTGTCTCAGACCACCACCTCCGGACTCCTATGCGAGGACTGAAGAGCTAGGCTTTAGCAAATTTGAGGACCGATGAGAGTCGGACCACCACTGGTCGTTAGATGCAAGGACAACGATCGAAGAAGTCCAGATGTGAGGAAAGGAAGAAGCGGTATGACAAAAAAGTTAGTGAAGGAATAGGGTTTGAGATGTTAAATATGTTTAAATATAAAAATCTTTAAAATTATTAAACTTAACATTTCGGATATCTGATAATCCGCATATCCGAAAACTTTCAGAATCACTATCCGAATCCGAATTTTTGGATATCCAGCATTCGGTTATCCAAAATATCGGATAGTTCACATTCAAATTTCGGATAAAACGAGTTTGGAATCAGAATTTTTTAACACCGCTAACTGTGGGACTAAGACCATAAAGATGCAAGCCTTAACCATCACTCTCAAGCTCTCAGCCTTTTAAACCAAAAGACCAACTACGGTAAATAAGTAAGAAGCAATTTCCTATTAAGAAGTAAGCGAAGGCTTGTAATATGATTTGACTTTATTGAAAAGTTGTAGGGAATTGCTACAAATATATACCGTTACAACCTTTCTACAACTTTCAACAAAAGCTATTTTCTAGGTTGTTTTTCATTTGTGGTTAGTTTATACAACCATGAAAAAATAAAAGAAATAGTTGATAAATAATTTTTTTTGTTGGAAATTTGTTGAAAAGTGTGCAACAATTTCCCAACGAAAATTCTGTTCTTACTATTCTATTGCAATGTTGTGGCAAAATTAAAGCTCATTTGTTTTGTTGGAAATTCGTTTGAAATTTGTTGGAATTACTTGTCGTAGGAATTTTTTAAGAAATGTTTGTAGGAAAAAGACATGTTTTCTAGTAGTGTTATATTATGTAATAATCCAATAATCCAAGGGAAGGTCGAATGCAAACAAACCTTAGGACAACGGAAGCTCCTTCTTTTTTCGTATATTATCACTTAACATAGGTAAATATTTTACACTAGTTGCAGGGGAGGACCTAGCTTGTAGCTAGGGGTAGCTCTCGCTGCCCCTTAACTTTCATTTATTGTATAAAATATGGTAAGAAATTTTTTTGGTTATGTTATGAATATGGTAAAAAAAATTCGTTGACAGTATGAAATACGATAAAAAAAATTTTGAACGTTACACCTAAAATTTTGTTTTAGATCCGCCATTGACTAGTTGCCTAGTTGGACTATGTATAATAAGAAAATCTGCATACATGTATCTTAGATGCTACGCATATTTGTATTATTACTCAATAGTCCAAAGTTGATGATTAAACGTCACTGCTACGCACGTATTTGTTACAAACAAATTCCGAACTAAATAATGAAGAAATTGTCTTAAGTATACAGGGTTGAAATTTAAGAGAGAACTATTATATATAAGAGTTATTATATATACATATATGGTTGAGGTATTTTGGAAACTTGTAATAGACTAATAGTTGTAACAACTTTGAAAACTTCTCTCTACTACACTTCATTATACACCGGGTCCCACATTGCTTTGATTAACATGGAAAGCTTCACATTATTTGGTGAGACATTATTGTTAAGCATCTCTAGTGAGGTGAAGGTTCACATGTAAAAATATTTACACTTTTACTTCAAATGTAATTTGTATTTAAAAGTGTGTTTAAACAAACAAAAACATGTTTTTCTTTGACTGAGTGTTGTGGTTGCCCACAGGAGCACCATTCATTTCCATGCAAGCAAATCTAGGAGCATTAAACACCAATACAAGTTGGCGCCAAGGGCGAGGACACTAGTCCGTTGGCGTCGTTAAACGGGAAGATGGAGGCCAGTCATATGCACGTGCGTGGATATGGACGGTGCCTCCTTGAACAATCACAACACTCGGTCTTAATAGATATTTAAATAAACTTGGGATGAACACCATCCGCGTCTTAGACAAAATTTACGCCCAATCACGTACATGACTATGACCATAGAGTTATAACAAATACAGAAACTTCAATCAATTCAAGTCGCTTTCTTCTATCCTTTGTCAGTTCTACTATATTTTTTTAACACCGCAATAATTATGATGATATGCCATAATATGAGGACACTCTTAGCATTAGAAACACATGCAAATAACTCAAATCAATATTCAAGTCACTTTCTTCTAGAGTTGGAGTCATTTGTATATACTTATTATACTATTTATTTGACATCATAATGTTCACAGTTTCATCTTAGAATACCATATTGTTGGTGATTTTTTTATTAACTATATAGTTGTCGTTTTAGTTTTTAATAAGGAACTGTTTGGTAGCCTCTTAATAATTCTATTAAAAGACTACCTCTAAATTGGTTCACTACAAAGACACTTTTTAATGGTTCATAGAGCCCCTTAATCGGTCAGGTCTCTTAATGATTTAATACAAGATTGTCAAACAACTTCTAAGACGTGCACTGTAGATGAACTAAAGAGTTAATAGATTGAACTAAAGAGTTAATAGATGAAGTTTGGGGCATCTCGGTAAACTTGGGCTTTAGTCAGGTTAGGCGAGAGATGGAAAATATACTATTAAGTTGACGGAAAAATTCAAAACTCGAAACATAACACGGCGGCTGTCTATATATGAGATAAGTTTTAGTAATTCTCTCGGGTTTAAGACAAGTATGGGATTAGGTAGTCTACTCGGATATACTAATAAAACATATTATTTAAAAAACTTATAATAATACTATGTGTATTTTTTTTAAACAACCAACTAAGTAACGCCGGGTACTCTATACGCGGCCCCCATTGGCTAAAGGTAGCCCGAGCCGGCCACGAGTCCGGACGGACGGAGCCCCTAGCGGTCCACCTATTGAGGGATTCCCCGGATAAAACCCGACCACCACGTACGCCCGCCAAACGGCACGACAACGAGGAACCGGTAAAACCGGGTGAGATCAGTACTCGAACCCTGGAAAGCCAGGGTCATCCCTCATATCTCCCATATAAATTGGTGATAGTGAGGTTTGAACCCCTCTACCTCTTACTAGTAAAGTGAGTGCTCTATCATTGAGCCACATTCAATTAATATAATAATACTACGTTGACTATTTTATTACTTGAAATTATTAAAATTTTCAAATTATAAGAGGTGTAATTGAGTTTTTAACGTTTTCAACTCGTAATTTCCTAAGGTGAGTTTAAAAACAGGGGTTTCAGGTTCGGGCCATTGGGTTAGGGGTATCCTCACCATTGATAGGTTTTCTTTTGAGGGTGGTCTTCGAGTCAAGACTGATGGAGAGAACTGATGTGCGAGCTTCCCTTTAGGTGACATGCCAGCTTAGCACCCTGCGGTTTCATACTTAGGGACTGGAGATTATCGGATAGGTCGGTAGCCCGTCAATAATCTAAATATCTAAATGGTCGTTTAAAAAAAGTAATGTTAAAATGCTATAAAATTTAACTGGTTGTTGTAACCAAAATGAGAAGTGTGAGTATGATTTGTGGCAACACAAAAAACCCCTCAACAAAAAAATTCTAGAAAAAAATAATAATTAAAAAATCATAACTCAAAATATAAATAAAAAAACGGAAAAAAATAAAAAAAACAAAATTGTTTCCCCATCATTCCCGTTCTAAAAAAAAGACGAAGAGACACAATGTCGAGAAAAAACATACAATGGCGAAAATGAACAAACAGCGCAATGATAAATCAAAAAAGACACAACAGGTCGCAAAATTTAACACAATGCCAAACAAAATATAACACAATGTTAAGTAATATAACACGATATTAAGAAAAAAAAAGACAAAATGTCAATGAAAAAAGACAAATCAATGACGAAAATAAACACAAAACACAATAATAACTGAAAAGACACAATGATATTTTTTCTTAACATTGTGTCTTTTTCGAGTTTTTTTTCTTTTTGTTTTATTATGAGTACGAGGAAGACGGTGGAAACATTTTTGCATTTTTATATTTTTTTTAATTTTTATTGAATTTTGAGTTATGCTTTTTTATTATGTTTTCATTATTTTTTTTGAGTGGCTTTTTTTTTCTAGAAATGCTTCTCATTCTTATCATTTTTATCCGTTTTTTAGAATAACTTGACCCTACTATAACCACATACATAACATAACATAATGTATATAAATGTGTATATAGGTTATATAGCGCTAGCTTTATTTCCATGTAATCCTATTGTTTATGGATAGGGTTGGATTAAGATAATATTGAAAAAAAGCACTAAACAATTAATAACCATTTGAGAGAAAAAATGAGAACAACTGAATGAATATTGAGAATCATCTGAAAAAGAAAATGAGAATCACGTTCTAGTTTTCTGATCCGCATGATTAAGATTAAAGACTATTTGTTACACATCTCTCAATGTCATTTCCCTCATTCGTTATGTCCGAGTCACGTCAGTTTTCTCTCATTATTTAATCTCTTTAAACCAAGGGTATACACCATTCTCCTCATTTTCCATCATTCTTCCGTTTTATTTTTTTTTATTTAATACAAAGAGAAGAAGAGAGTGAGTGACGAGAGTGACCGTGGTTACTAGCCTCACGTCACGCATGACCGAAATAGGAAAAAGAGGGGGTGTTCTAGGGGTGTCATGTGCTTGACCCCTTCTACGTAGGATGCCATGCATGTGAGACGAATCATTTGCTAACTCGCCTCACGCGTGAGGAAAAAGGGGGCATACCCCAGCCTCGCGGACCAAATGAAGGTTTTTCAGCAATTCAACCTAGTTAGTCATGTTGACGGTTGCGATTCTGCTAACACGATAACTTTGTTTCTTGCGTGATTGGTTTTAGTTGGGCTTAAATCTTACTGCTTACTAAATCTTTTGATAATTGCAATTAACAAAATGTAAGGCCCCGAACCCGGTGGCCCTAATTTAGCGTCGGATTTACTCATAAACACAGTTCTTCAAATCAGAGTTTATTAAAACTTTTCGCGGAATATAAAACATCAATCATTTGTTACAAAACATTAAATCTTTTCTTTGATACCATAACACAAAACTTTATATTTAAAACATCTTTACTTCTTTCTTCAGATGCCATCCGTTCAATCCATGCCGTGTGTCATCCTCATGCTAACTCTATAATCAGCTCACCTGCGTGCATACTAAAAGTCAGCTACGCTGAGTGAGTTCTAGTTAATCGAACGCCATACAATACATACACATACATACATATCTGTAGATACATATCCATACTTCACTAGTTACCCTTCTGTTCTACATACATACTTGCTACCATACATACATACATATCTACAATCACTAACCTCAGTCTACCGAGAGTACGTTCATAGTTCACCGTCTATACCTGTACTCAAGGTCGTGAACACGTACAAGGTTCGCAGTCCTTACCTATGTTCACCATTTATGGTACGTACAAGGATCGCGGTCCTTCCCTATACCATAGTACATCCACAACACGTACAAGGTTCGCAGTCCTTCCCTATGTTGCAACCTAATTCATAGCACGTACGAGGTTCGCAGTCCTCCCCTATGCTACAAAATCAGCACGTATAAGGTTCACAGTCCTTTCCTATGCTGAAATACATCCACAACACGTACAAGGTTCGCAGTCCTTCCCTATGTTGCAACCTAATTCATAGCACGTACGAGGTTCGCAGTCCTCCCCTATGCTACAAATACAGCACGTATAAGGTTCACAGTCCTTTCCTATGCTGACGCCTATCTACATTACGTATAAGGTTCGCAGTCCTTATCTACGTTTACATATATCATCTACTTCACGTATAAGGCTCGCAGTCCTTAACTACGCCATTACCAGCCGAGTCTATGTCTGACAGAAGCTAGAGGGATTTGCCATCCTAACTTACTATGTCGAACGTAGAACTCACATGCCATTCGTGTACCTATATACACATACTTACATTATAACATAAGAACACTCTAGGCATTCTTTACCTCATTCATTTAACAACCATACCCCTTGTCGTTACGTGCAATATCCGAAGATCGTTCACGCCCCGACAAGTATTCATTTGAAATATTCATACATCTTCGATATATAATATTCGTACCTTTATTTTTAACCTGACAGTACGCGCAATATCCGAAGATCGTTCGCGTACCGACAAACAATCATTCATATCTATCACACATATCACATATGACATACACTTATCACTTAGGATAAATGTATTAACAACACATCGAGTATGCACACAGCCCCGAAAACATAGCAAGGAATGGGGCTAGAAACTCACCTGAACACGGTTACGTTCACCGTTAATCGTAATCCCTTTCTTCAGCTGTGCACGGCTGACTGTATAACAAGTACACGTATCAAACAACTATCACTACTCATATCATCTTTCCAGTCTTAACTACTACCCACAACGAACGGGGGTCCGGGGGCAGCGCCCCTGGCAGCGGGGTCTAGGGGCGACAGCCCCTAGCAGGGTCCAAGGGGCAGAGCCCCTGGCTGGGGTCGAGCTGCCAGGTCAGCTTGGAAAAATTTTATTTCCATTAACTGTCTTAACACATTTTCCATTAGGTTTTTAATTTATTTTCTAAGCGAACTTAACTTTAGGCGAAGTTAAACCTTAGGCGAACTTAGCTTTAGGCGAAGTTAAACCTTAGGCGAACTTAGCTTTAGGCGAAGTTAAACCATAGGCGAACTTAGCTTTAGGCGAAGTTAAACCTTAGGCGAACTTAGCTTTAGGCGAAGTTAAACCTTAGGCGAACTTAGCTTTAGGCGAAGTTCATCAGGCGAACTTAGCTTGCAGGCGAAGTTGTCGTCTGCAGGTTCTGTTCGCTCTTAAATCCTTCGTTCCTTAACCAAATAACTCGATTTAGGTACCCATGGAATCGTCTGACCAGCGCCTACAAACCCCAACTATCAAATCGACCTAACATCGATGTTTAGAGGGTGCGATTTAGGCATATAGGTTACGGGTCCTTTTTATCAATCGATTAACCCATCAAATCATAACCATTTTCAGTAAGTTTAGCTTTGTTGGATTCGTTTTTACCATACAAACTCAGATCTACCATTTCTCCAATCAAACCGAACCTATACGAACGATTTCTAACCATAAACGTACCTTGAACGAGTCGAACTTACGAACACAAGCTGGTCCTGTTGCTTTGGTTCGTCACGACGATCTAGCACCAACTAACGTTTACTCTCTCTCGGATCCTGCTCGTTTATGGTGTGTGTGTTTTGAATGTGTAGAGATTAGAATGGAAAGAGATGAGGTTTAGGGTTTTATGGTGGTTTAGGGGATATTTATATCCCTTAAAGCCCATGGACCTAAGGCCCATTCTCATTTAACCCATCTCAATTAATCTAACACTAGCCCGACTCATACCAACTCCTACTCTATTATTTATTTCCTGACAACCCGAGTCAACTTTCCCTCTATTATTAAGTAATATAATTAATATCATTTTGGAAATTTCGGGATGTTACACAAAAAAATCAGATTCTTTGATGGTTATTAAATTTGTTTAATTGCATATTAAATTTTGTTAGATACAATAGAAAACCGTTAAGCATTTTGTTAATAATCTTCAGGCCATGGTTAAGGTGAAGCCAGTGGCGGACCTGGAAAATTCGAGGGTTAGAAATTTTGGCGATCGGTTTCATATTGTAGAGTATTAATTTTTTTTGGTATCTTTGGGCCGGGTCACGTAAAAAAAGATAAAATAAAATTAAAGTATAAATACAAAACAATATACGTCGATCGCAAGACGCATTAAGGCAATAAGACCCAGAATCGGTGCCCAAAAACGCATGAATTATGATGCAACATAAATATGAATAAAATTTATTTATATATATACATACATATATATATATATAGGGGTGAGTTATTGTACAATAATGACTTATCGTACATTACGTACGCGACAATCATAATCATCAATTTCAATTTCATGCGGTGGCAGTTTGGTAAATAACCCAAACAGTAGTTCGCGATCGAATTCGTCGATTTAAAATCGATTCCGATCCAAATGCAGAACTCCTTAATTTATCTCATTCAATTTCTAAAACTCTAATCACAACTTACAGTTCTCAAAAGTTAAAAACCAAAATTGAATAAGAATGTCACTGAACATAAAAAATCTTCAAAATTGATAAATTGATGATTTAATCAATCGAATTGATGTGTAAGAGGCTTTAGAATCATCAATCGATTATGGAATTGCAGAAATAACGCACTCAGTCGAGCTCTTATTAGGGTTCAAAATATTATGTTTAAACGTTCTGAAACAAAATTGAAGACCTATAAACGTTCTGACCAAAAACGAACATCTTTAAACGTTCTAATACATTCAAAGAAGTTCTGGGTGTTCAAAAAAAAACGAACATCTTTAAACGTTCTACTACGTTCTTAAAAGTTCAGGGTGTTTAAAAAAGTTTTGAAGTTCTGATAAAGTTTAGAAGTTCTAAGAAGTTCTGGGTGTTCAAAAAAGTTTAGAAGTTCTGATAAAGTTTAGAAGTTCTGGGTGCTCAAAAGAGTTTAAAAGTTCTGATAAAATTTAGAAGTTCTAAGAAGTTCTGGTTCTTCATAACTTCTAAAACTAACAAAAAAAAAATTAAACACCTGTAACATGAAATTGAACACTGAAATCACTTCATATAATCTCATAATCATCAAACAATCGTCAATCGACCGTTAATTTGATCATTGATTAGATCATATGAAAAATATATGGAACGACTGCAACTGGGTTTCTGCAAAACTCAAAATTGATTAATTGAAACTTCAAATTGATGATTAATTGGACCAATTTCAAAGTTTAATTGATCAATTAGTTCAACAATTTTAATTTCAATTGCTCAATTTGACAACTGACCTGTGTGAAACCCTGTGAAACAGCAGACGATAGGTGTGAATGAAATTTGATTATGTTTCTGATCTTGGTCTACAATTTAGGAGTCGATGTATGATCGTGGTTGATGAGCGAATGATTCAATTTGGGACGGAATATGATTTGAAGAAAATTACAATCTTGCCACCGTGTGTTTTTATAAATCGACGTTTCAGACACTCGCGTACCTATTGTACGATAAGGGATTTTTGTATTGGATCGTTTATCTATCTATCTATCTATATATATATATATATATATATATATATATATATAACACCAGGGCAAAATAAAAAACTTTTAACAGTATGTATTTGTATGTAATATAAAAATATAAAATAGTTTGATAACAAATAAAGTAAATAAAACTTGTTAATCCAGAAGCTAGCTAGCAACATAAAAAACAAACATCCAAAATTATTATTATTATTATTATTATTATTATTTACTATTAACAACATTAATACATAGCAAGAAGCTAGCTAGCAACATCAAAAACAAACATCCAAAACAACATAAAAAACACATCTAGCTGAAGCTACCAACCACCTAAATATCTATATCTATACTATATACAAAGCATGAGTAAGGGACCTCTTAATTTTTTAGAGGTATCAAACTTGTTACTTTTAGTACAAACTATAATACATAAGATTAAAATACTTTAGGGGTAATTTTGTCATTTAACAATTTTGTCTTTTAGCAAAAGCATTATGTTACGGTTTAGCTTTAATTTATTCAAAATTAATTACAAGTTTAGTTATTTAATTTTAATAACATTTTGTTAATTTATATAATACTTACGTATATACCCCTTATTTTAAAACAACTACCTCGACGACGTTTAAACATTTATAACTTTTTCATACGCTAATATTTATTTTAAATATTATACCATAAAAACGAGTATTTTATTCTCTTTTATTTGAGTATAATATTGTTATACTTTTTTTTTCATTTTAAAAACTTAACGTGTTACGTGATTACCATTAAAAACCGACAAAAGAATCTGGCGAGTTCGGTCGTTCGGGTCATGGGTCTAAAAAGTTAAGGTTGGAATTAGTCGATACAAAAAGGTTATTGGTTTGGGTCGGGTCGGGTTTGGGTTGAAAGGGGTCAAGTCATAACGAATTTCGGTTAGAATATTATCAAGCGGAACGGGTTGCGGGTCAAGACGAGTTCAATGTAGCGTTGCGTGCGCACCGACACCTGACTGAGCATGCACCGTCGTTGTGTGAGGTGTTTACTAACACCGGTTAAGATTCCAATGCCGCAATACGAGCGTACTATCGTCGTGTTACGCGCGTACTATTGTGAAGTCACGCACATATAGAGACAGTAACACCGGTTACGCATCTGATGTCATTTTTACATCCATACCTCGCGGCATCGCGCGGACATGCAGCTAGTATTACAAAATTAAAAGAACATCAATTCTCCCACGATAAGGCCATATTTTTTGATTTATTATACACCCATAAAAAATTTAGCGCTTTTATCTCGCTTATAATATTATTTATACCGGAATCTTTACCATCAAACTAAAAAAATGTATGTGGTAAGTAGAACAAAAAAAACTATATATAAATCATTTATGTACTATTATTGTTAGGAAAAAATATTGAAAAGAAAATATAAGGAAAAAGATATTAACTTAAAAAGACAAGAGCAAAAAAGACAAGTGTGTAGAGAATGGAATTGTAGAGAAATGGAATAGAGAAATGGAATTGCAGAGAAAGGGAATTGGTCTGGAGAATGAGAATTGACTGTTATGTTTGGTAGTACAGAGATTTCAGTAGAGAAATATAGCTGAGAATCATTTCTCTTGTTTGGTACATAGAAAATAAACAGAGAATTATATCAACTTTATCATTAGCACAAGTATTTTTTTCATAACAAATATTTATTAAAAAATAAAAAACATATAAAAAGATGCATAAATTCCAACCAAAATATGCACTGATCAAACCAATTCACATACAAAACATAGTTTTTAAGCAAAAAACATCAACTATAGTTAAAACCAATTCACATACAAAACATACTTCAACCATACACAACTATCCCATTGAACCAAGTTTCATATGAGCTATCATCAACCCAATCCAGCTGTTCTTGAGAGTTCTCTTCCAAATCATGTTCTAGAGTATTCTCTTCCAAATCGGAGTCTTCCAATACTGTACTGGTACACTCTGCCATTTTGTCCAATGGTCTCCTTCCTTTTTTGCAATGCGATTGCCTCCACATCTCAGGAAATGCAAGATCATGCCCGAGTATCTTAGCCTACAAAAGTAATATCTATAAGTTAGTAAAAAATGGTATATGTACTAAAAGAGGTTGATAATGTTTTTTACCGCTTTTAGGTTGGAAGTCACCAAGGTTTGTGATCCAAGAGTATGTTTACCCCGGGTCAATTTCTTTCTGTTATCTTTGTTTCTACTACTTTTTAATTTCCATTCGCGAGTGTTCCAAATCTTAACCAGTTTTTCCCATGACTTTCTTCTCATACATGGTGGCTTAAAGGGAAGAAGAACCGGCATATCATCACCAAGTTCTAAGCCCTTTTTGGCTGTCATCTCTATGGCAGCTTTTCATATCCTACACAACAAATTACCAAATTTTCCAGCAATGCACCTCTCCCAACATTTGTAAACTTGAGCATTCCCTTTTTCATCCCATTGAAAGTAACATTACAAAAAATCACTTATTAATAAATGTACACAACAGACTAATTAAAAGTAAAATACACTATAATTATAACTATATAGTCAGACCTGCATAAAACAGAGGATGAATCTTATATAGGTACACACCTGAAATCGCTCAAACAATCGTTCTTTGTGCACTTTAGGAACATCTTTGCATCCTTGCCATGCACCAGACCACATAAGCTTCAAAATTGAAAAAATAATCCGGGAAGCCGTGCCTTGATTACTGAATCTACAAAAAAAGAAAATAATGAACGAAAATTACATTTGTAGCATCTTTTTATCAACATACAATGACAATATAAACACATATGTACTTACTGCCCATATTCAATTGAAATCCACTCCCGGTTCACTCGCTCGGGTACTTGGACTTGAGAAACGGATCCCCTCCTCACAGGAGCAACATAAACAACAGACTCAACATCAACATCAACACCACCCTCATCTGGTGAAGGCATAGAGGTATGATCTGGCTGTACTCGTCCAACGGTATCCGTACTACCTCGAACACTACCTCGTCAACCTCCACCTGAACGACCACCTCCACGACCCATGCCACCTCCTACCGAGTGCCATGATCTACAACAAAAAAATCTATATTGTCACAATATGTTGGCTTAAGAATCCATCACTATCCGTCTTTTTATACATCCACCATCGATCAATATACAACACTACTACTAATCGGAAATCAAAAAATTAACAAATATCTGACTAAAAGATCACCAAATCAATTATTTGACTTCAATACATCAAACATGAACAAATATCTAATAGTTTGTTGTCGATAACACTTCAAACTTCATATAAATCACCTATACTAAATTAATCATACACTAATTGATCAACATGTCATTGGCACATAAAGCAAATACCAACCTTATGTATGCATCTAGTTCGTTTCTAACGTATTTATAAGCAGTTATTCTTGAAAGAATCTTTGGCATTTGAAACATGTATAAAATCTTATACTACTTAAATCATACATCATACTCATCAACCACTGTGCATCTAAATCATCCAAACAATAACCATAGCTGGTTATTGTTTAATAAGAACTCAAACCTAATGTAATTTAATTAAATTATGTTTAAATAATAAATCAAACCTTACATAAGTTAAACTAATAGCAAATTAAACCTACATCATGAATGCATAAACATACACATGCTAGTTTTAATAACTTACATCCAACTTCAACTCAATTTCAAGCTAAACGAAGCTTCATCACCTCAAATTCTCGAAAACCTAATAATACAAACGAAGCTAAACAGATAGATCATTGTTTTAGGTTTCAGCAATGCAAAATTTGAATAAAACTAACCAACGATTTTGATTGTTCGAATGTAGAGAGATTTGAGCGACAATAGATTTGACCGAAGCCCCGCCGGTAATCGCCTGATGGAAGCTGTCGATGATAGAAATCACAGACGGCTGAGTGTGTTCAAATCGCCGATGGTTGAGTCTGTTCAAATCGCCGATGAATTAGGGTTCAGAAATTGAACCCGACAATAGTAGGCAAACAGGGGCGACAAACGACCAGGGAAATGGAAATGGTTTCTCCGCTTTTTTTAGAGAAAAGAAATCAGGGAAATGGAAATGGTTTATTTCCATTTCTCACCTCTTTCTTTCGTAAACAGACAAGAGAATTGTTTCCATTTCCATTTCTCACCCCCCAATTCTCTGTACCAAACACCCCCTAATAGCAATTATAATGGGTTGTTCAGTTTTGATGTGACAACATTTAAAAATATGAATTGGATAAATACATATTGGCTGTGATATTCAATTTAAAATATATTTAATAAATTTGAAGGAAGTAAACATGATAAGTGAGTGCAATGTAATTAATTTTAATTTAAATTTGAAACCAATATCAACCTCATTTTAATTATATTTCTTTTTAAATTAAAAAATAATTTCTTTTTGTCTGTTTTTACTTTCAATTTTCAACAGTAAATTTTCTTAATAAAAAATAGTATTGGTCATGTAATTTTTAAAAAAGTTAAAAATCTTTCTTTTGGTGTGTTTGTGTGTGGTTGTTTTATTTATGTTTATGTATTTTAAATTTTTTTATTTGTATGACTTTTATTATTTTTATTTTAAATCTAATTAGTAGAATTTATTTTATTTTTAAATAATATGACAAAATAAGATACCTGTAAAAGTATTTTAATTTATAGAAAGAAAATATAGAAGAATGTAATTAGGTGGAATATAAGGGTGTTTAAAAGTGGATATAGTGTTGTAAGAAATGAGAATTTTAGGTGTCTGGAAGTGGATTAATGAAAATCCGATGTGGCAGCTGATGTGGCACGTGTAGTTTCTTTTTACTCATCCACCATTGTGGATGCTCTTACCTGTTTTAACTACTAACGCGTCATGATATACCTATTTTAACTACTAACACGTCGTGGCCTACATGTTAGTTAAAACAGGTAGGCTATTGCGCGTTAGTAGACAAAACAGGTAGGCCACAACGCATTAGTAGTTAAAACAAGTAGGTCACGACATCTTAGTGAGTAGGCCATAGCGTGTTAGTAGTTGAAAAGGATAGGCCACGACGCATTACCTTTGGATAATTAACTCGTCGTCTAGATAATCTAACAAGCCGTGGATGACGGGATTGCTTGGGACAAACTTAGAAACTTGAATTAGGAGTGACATATTTGATATATCATATTCAATAAATGGGCAATTTTGAGAATTTGCCTTCTCTCCCCAAAATCTACTTTACTTCCCCGTTGTAACTCTACATTCGTCGGAAAATTTTCATGGTAATATTTTTCTTCTCAATTCTATCTTTTCTCTGTATCACATAGTGGTCGGTGTCCTAATTTTACAAGGGTCGGTAAGAATTTTTTTCATATATATATATATATATATATAATTTTTCTTTTGAGAACCGCTTTAAGCTTTAAGAACTCGAAAGAACTCAACGTAACAAAGTGTTTTTTTGAATTTTTTTTACAAATATGTAATACGTAAGTGTAAGTAATGTACAAAAAATTACAGTATTTTTTTACACATCGAATCGACTTATTACACATGTGTAACTAACATTTAAACTTGTGTAATTATCAAAAATACTTATTCTCTCTCCTAATTCATTTTTTAATCAAATTTAATCTCAGCCACATATTCAAACTCATTTAATTAAATGCGTGGTCTATAATTGAGTTCTTAAAGTTCTTAAAACTCATCAAGTTCTCAAAATATCCATCCCCTATATATATATATATGGTAAGGATCCTAAGAGAACCCTTTGTAAATTGAGAACTTTGAGAATCATTTTGGACCACAAAAAACATCTTTAAAAAAATCATAAAACAAAAAATAGCAAAAATTTTAAAAAAATAAAAAAACCAAAATTCTTATATTTCATTCCGGTTTCATTAAAAAAAACATTGTATTATACACATATGTATAATTTTATTTAATCTTTAGTTACGTAATATACACATATGTACAGAATCATTTATCTTAAATTATACATATGTGTATAAAAAACATGTTAATGTACATATATGTATATATATTATACATATGTGTATATAATTTAGCTAAACCGAGTTTTTTTTATTTTTTTATGAAACCGGGAGGTTAAAATAAGAATTTTGGTTTTTTCACTTTTTTCATTTTTGTGTTTTTTTTTATTTTATGATTTTTTTTAATTTTGGG